>NC_134834.1:11872345-11965674 GCF_004210375.1 Tachypleus tridentatus
CCCGTATAATGACAAACTCCTACAACCATTATCAGTTAGTATAATGACAGACTCCAACAACCATTATCAGTTGGTATAATGACAAACTCCTACAACCATTATCAGTTGGTATAATGACAAACTCCACACAACCATTATCACTCGGTATAATGACAAACTCCTACAACCATTATCAGTTGGTATAATGACAAACTCCTACAACCATTATCAGTTGGTATAATGACAAACTCCTACAACCATTATCAGTTGGTATAATGACAAACTCCTACAACCATTATCAGTTGGTATAATGACAAACTCCCTACAACCATTATCAGTTGGTATAATGACAGACTCCTACAACCATTATCACTCGGTATAATGACAAACTCTACAACCATTATCAGTTGGTATAATGACAAACTCCTACAACCATTATCAGTTAGTATAATGACAAACTCCTACAACCATTATCAGTTGGTATAATGACAAACTCCTACAACCATTATCAGTTAGTATAATGACAAACTCCTACAACCATTATCACTTCCGGTATAATGACAAACTCCTACAACCATTATCAGTTGGTATAATGACAAACTCCTACAACCATTATCAGTTGGTATAATGACAAACTCCTACAACCATTATCAGTTGGTATAATGACAAACTCCTACAACCATTATCAGTTGGTATAATGACAAACTCCTACAACCATTATCAGTTGGTATAATGACAAACTCCTACAACCATTATCAGTTGGTATAATGACAAACTCTACAACCATTATCAGTTGGTATAATGACAAACTCCTACAACCATTATCAGTTGGTATAATGACAAACTCCTACAACCATTATCAGTTGGTATAATGACAGACTCCTACAACCATTATCACTCGGTATAATGACAAACTCCTACAACCATTATCAGTTGGTATAATGACAAACTCCTACAACCATTATCACTCGGTATAATGACAAACTCCTACAACCATTATCAGTTGGTATAATGACAAACTCCTACAACCATTATCAGTTAGTATAATGACAAACTCCTACAACCATTATCACTCGGTATAATGACAAAACTCCTACAACCATTATCAGTTGGTATAATGACAAACTCTACAACCATTATCAGTTGGTATAATGACAAACTCCTACAACCATTATCAGTTGGTATAATGACAAACTCCTACAACCATTATCAGTTGGTATAATGACAAACTCACAACCATTATCAGTTGGTATAATGACAAACTCCTACAACCATTATCAGTTGGTATGACAGGCTACTACAACCATTATCAGTTGGTATAATGACAGACTCCTACAACCATTATCACTGGTATAATGACAAACTCCTACAACCATTATCAGTTAGTATAATGACAAAACTCCACAACCATTATCACTCGGTATAATGACAAACTCTACAACCATTATCACTCGGTATAATGACAAACTCCTACAACCATTATCAGTTGGTATAATGACAAACTTCTACAACCATTATCAATTAGTATAATGACAAACTCCTACAACCATTATGACTCGGTATAATGACAAACTCCACCACAACCATTATCAGTTGGTATAATGACAAACTCCTACAACCATTATCAGTTGGTATAATGACAAACTCCTACAACCATTATCAGTTGGTATAATGACACTCCTACAACCATTATCAGTTGGTATAATGACAAACTCCTACAACCATTATCACTTTCGGTATAATGACAAACTCCTACAACCATTATCACTTGGTATAATGACAAACTCCTACAACCATTATCCTCAATTGGTATAATGACAAACTCCTACAACCATTATCAGTTGGTATAATGCCCAAAGCTACTACAACCATTATCAGTTCGGTACACTAATGACAAACTCCTACAACCATTATCAGTTTTGGTATAATGACAAACTCCTACAACCATTATCACTTTTGGATATAAGCAGTAACTCCTACAACCATTATCAGTTGGTATAATCACAAACTCTACAACCATTATCAGTTGGTATAATGACAAACTCCTACAACCATTATCAGTTGGTATACTGACAAACTCCTACAACCATTATCAGTTGGTATAATGACAATGACAAACTTCCCTCTACAACCATTATCACTCCTACAACCATTATCAGGTTGGGTATAATGACAAACTCCTACAACCATTATCAGTTGGTATAATGACAAACTCCTACAACCATTATCAGTTGGTATAATGACAAACTCCTACAACCATTATCAGTTGGTATAATGACAAACTCCTACAACCATTATCAGTTGGTATAATGACAAACTCCTACAACCATTATCAGTTCGGTATAATGACAAACTCCTACAACCATTATCAGTTGGTATAATGACAAACTCCTACACACCATTATCAGTTGGTATAATGACAAACTCCTACAACCATTATCACTGGTATAATGACAAACTCCTACAACCATTATCAGTTGGTATAATGACAAACTCCTACAACCATTATCAGTTGGTATAATGACTCCCTCCCAACAAATCAGTTGGTATAATGACAAGACTCCTACAACCATTATCAGTTGGTATAATGACAAACTCCTACAACCATTATCACTCGGTATAATGACAAACTCCTACAACCATTATCAGTTGGTATAATGACAAACTCCTACAACCATTATCACTTGGTATAATGACAAACTCCTACAACCATTATCACTCAGTATAATGATGAAACTCCCTACAACCATTATCACTTGGTATAATGACAAACTCCTACAACCATTATCACTCGGTATAATGACAAACTCCTACAACCATTATCAGGTTGGTATAATGACAAACTCCTACAACCATTATCAGGTTGGTATAATGACAAACTCCTACAACCATTATCACTTTCGGTTATATAATGACAAACTCCTACAACCATTATCAGTTGGTATAATGACAAACTTCTACAACCATTATCAGTTGGTATAATGACAAACTCCTACAACCATTATCAGTTGGTATAATGACAAACTCCTACAACCATTATCAGTTGGTATAATGACAAACTCCTACAACCATTATCAGTTGGTATAATGACAAACTCCTACAACCATTATCACTTATCACGGTATAATGACAAACTCCTACAACCATTATCAGTTGGTATAATGACAAACTCCTACAACCATTATCAGTTGGTATAATGACAAACTCCTACAACCATTATCACTTTGGTATAATGACAAACTCCTACAACCATTATCAGTTGGTATAATGACAAACTCCTACAACCATTATCACTTGGTATAATGACAAACTCCTACAACCATTATCAGTTGGTATAATGACAAACTCCTACACAACCATTATCAGTTGGTATAATGACAAACTCCTACAACCATTATCAGTTGGTATAATGACAAACTCCTACAACCATTATCACTTGGTATAATGACAAACTCCTACAACCATTATCAGTTGGTATAATGACAAACTCCTACAACCATTATCACTCGGTATAATGACAAACTCTACAACCATTATCAGTTGGTATAATGACAAACTCCTACAACCATTATCACTCGGTATAATGACAAACTCCTACAACCATTATCATCCACCGGTATATGATGACAAACTCCTACAACCATTATCAGTTGGTATAATGACAAACTCCTACAACCATTATCACTCGGTATAATGACAAACTCCTACAACCATTATCAGTTGGTATAATGACAAACTCCCTACAACCATTATCAGTTGGTATAATGACAAACTCCTACAACCATTATCAGTTGGTATAATGACAAACTCCTACAACCATTATCAGTTGGTATAATGACAAACTCCTACAACCATTATCACTTGGTATAATGACAATCTCCTACAACCATTATCAGTTGGTATAATGACAAACTCCTACAACCATTATCACTTTCGGTATAATGACAAACTCCTACAACCATTATCAGTTCGGTATAATGACAAACTCCTACAACCATTATCAGTTAGTATAATGACAAACTCCTACAACAAATTATCAGTTGGTATAATGACAGACTTCCTACAACCATTATCAGTTGGTATAATGACAAACTCCTACAACCATTATCACTTTCGGTATAATGACAAACTCCTACAACCATTATCAGTTGGTATAATGACAAACTCCTACAACCATTATCACTTCGGTATAATCACAAACTCCTACAACCATTATCACTTGGTATAATGACAAACTCCTACAACCATTATCACTTTCGGTATAATCACAAACTCCTACAACCATTATCACTTGGTATAATGACAAACTCCTACAACCATTATCAGTTGGTATAATGACAAACTCCTACAACCATTATCAGTTGGTATAATGACAAACTCCTACAACCATTATCACTTGGTATAATGACAAACTCCTACAACCATTATCAGTTGGTATAATGACAAACTCCTACAACCATTATCAGTTGGTATAATGACAAACTCCTACAACCATTATCAGTTGGTATAATGACAAACTCCTACAACCATTATCAGTTGGTATAATGACAAACTCCTACAACCATTATCAGTTGGTATAATCACAAACTCCTACAACCATTATCACTTTCGATATAATGACAAACTCCTACAACCATTATCAGTTGGTATAATGACAAACTCCTACAACCATTATCAGTTGGTATAATGACAAACTCCTACAACCATTATCACTTGGTATAATGACAAACTCCTACAACCATTATCAGTTGGTATAATGACAAACTCCTACAACCATTATCACTTGGTATAATGACAAACTCCTACAACCATTATCAGTTGGTATAATGACAAACTCCTACAACCATTATCAGTTGGTATAATGACAAACTCCTACAACCATTATCAGTTGGTATAATGACAAACTCCTACAACCCTTATCACTTTTCGGTATAATGACAAACTCCTACAACCATTATCAGTTGGTATAATGACAAACTCCTACAACCATTATCACTCGGTATAATGACAAACTCCTACAACCATTATCAGTTGGTATAATGACAAACTTCTACAACCATTATCAGTTGGTATAATGACAAACTCCTACAACCATTATCAGTTGGTATAATGACAAACTCCTACAACCATTATCAGTTGGTATAATGACAAACTCCTACAACCATTATCAGTTGGTATAATGACAAACTCCTACAACCATTATCACTTGGTATAATGACAAACTCCTACAACCATTATCAGTTGGTATAATGACAAACTCCTACAACCATTATCAGTTGGTATAATGACAAACTCCTACAACCATTATCACTCGGTATAATGACAAACTCCTACAACCATTATCACTTGGTATAATGACAAACTCCTACAACCATTATCACTTGGTATAATGACAAACTCCTACAACCATTATCAGTTGGTATAATGACAAACTCCTACAACCATTATCAGTTGGTATAATGACAAACTCCTACAACCATTATCAGTTGGTATAATGACAAACTCCTACAACCATTTATCACTTGGTATAATGACAAACTCCTACAACCATTATCAGTTGGTATAATTACAAACTCCTACAACCATTATCACTCGGTATAATGACAAGACTCCTACAACCATTATCAGTTGGTATAATGACAAACTCCTACAACCATTATCAGTTGGTATAATGACAAACTCCTACAACCATTATCACTCGGTATAATCACAAACTCCTACAACCATTATCAGTTGGTATAATGACAAACTCCTACAACCATTATCAGTTGGTATAATGACAAACTCCTACAACCATTATCAGTTGGTATAATGACAAACTCCTACAACCATTATCAGTTGGTATAATGACAAACTCCTACAACCATTATCACTCGGTATAATGACAGACTCCTACAACCATTATCACTCGGTATAACAACAAACTCCTAGTTTCAGACTTTCTAAGGCTGTTGTAAACTGTGTATAAAACTAAAAATGTTGTTAACAGTTAATCGTGGTTAACATGATGAAGTCACAATATACTTAGTTATTTACAATATACAAAAACACAGTAACATTTAACACATGATAAAGATACATCTTTGGAATAACTTTCTTAATATACAATAGAACTCATTAAATACCTAAAAAAATTGTAATTTTTTCTTTGTAAAAAATTTCATGAAAATGAATAAAATATTTTTCTAACATCTATGTATAAACAATAACTTAATTGACTAATATGACCTAGTCTTTTTAGTAAGCTAGCAAAATTATGAGTAGTTAAACTTATAAATCTGAAGTCATTAACTTTAGTCCTCCAACTCTGGTGGAGGCACCCCAAAAAGTTTCCAAGAGCTTGCAGTTTCTAGACGTCTTCTCTGGGGAGGTGACTGCCTCATGGAGGTGTCTGGTTTGATCGGACTGTATAGATGTTTTCTGTAGTAACAGAAATACTTCATATTTAGCATCATGACTTTTTTCATTATGGTTTGTGAGACTGAAACAGAAATTCCTGTATCACCCGTACAATGAGTACTAATATGAAAGTTTATATGTTGTAAAGTAATGAGTAATATATATATATTTCTTTTTATATTCCTCAATACTGGTGAGGCCCAAGAATTGCATTAGATCAAATAATTGTATTTGTCTGATACAGCATTACATGTAACATATTGGATGAAGTGACCCACTTTATCAGTAAAATAGACAGAAGGTTCACGTGATAATCGGTGAAGGTACTTTAATGTATACTATTTTTTGGAAGACTTGTGCATATTATTAGGGTGTTATGTAACCAACAGTAAGTTTAGTTTATTGATATAACTTTAAATAAACAAGCATTTTCTAATATATCTTTTAAGATAAAAATACACTTACAACACAGAGATATTTTCTTTTCCATGGCTTACAGCATTTCCATTACAACTTCGTTTAGCAATAACTTCTTCATTTTCTGAGAATCTGAAATTTATTTCTTAAGTAAATGCTACAAATGTGCAACTTGGAAGTTATCGTAGTGTAAGTTCACCTCTTCTGTAGAGGTTAACGTACAAAAGTAGTAAGAGAAAACTTAAGTCTTCTTACAATAATACTAATAAATAATATTCAAACAACTGATACTCAGTTACATTACCAAAAAAATATTAATTAAAAATTAGCATTACTTTATCTACATTAACCTCAAATCAATGAAAGACACAGACTTACCAAGTTCGTTAGGTGTATTAGTGCTATGGTTGCTGGACTTGGGGGTATTAGAAGGAATATCTGTACTCCACTGGAGACATCTGTAAAAGTTTACAGGGACTACACTTTACACAATATGTCCTTGTACTTTTTTAGTAATACGTTAATCACACATCACTAAACAACTTCTATATAAACGTTCCTAATATGTTCCCTCTTGCAGCTTTCTTAACCCATGCGTTAAGCCTACGAAGTCCAGCCACTAGCAGCATTTACTCGAGGCATGAGAAACAGACAGTTCAATTCCAAGAACTGTTCAATCAATCTTTGTTTCACTAACCATCAGATTTGCAACGTCCTCCATTACAAACAGTTTGAAAATGACAAGTGGAACAGCCTCTGATGGCAAAGCTGCCATTACTTAAGGTCGTACAGTAAAACAAATATCAATTGGATTAACACATATTGTCTGAAGAGTCCACCATCCATCAATTGACACTACTAGCAGTATCCATATCTATATCATTATTCTAAAGTGACATAATCAGGTTCTGGTTGAACACAAATTCACTCATACTGGAACATCTGTGCAGCCCAACCCTGCCATCTTGTAGCTATAGTGGTGACTAAAACAAATCACTGCAAAACATTTAAGGTCACATCACTCGACACCTTGGTAAAAAAAAATTTTCTGTTATTCACAAAGGAACACTGCACACGTGGTCACCATACAGTCTTAAAGGGCTGTTTATCTGTATTCTAACACATAGTTACAACACATTTGTTGATTGATGTGTTAATACATTGTTAGCAGTGAATGTGTTAATACAAATAACTGAATGAATGAAGACACGTGAAGAACAAACACAGCAGGTTAAACTTAACAGAACAAACACAGCAGGTTAAACTTAACAGAACAAACACAGCAGGTTAAACGTAACAGAACAAACACAGCAGGTTAAACTTAACAGAACAAACACGGAAGGTTAAACGTAACAGAACAAACACAGCAGGTTAAACGTAACAGAACAAACACAGCAGGTTAAACATAACAGAACAAACACAGAAGGTTAAACGTAACAGTTTTGTTTTCAACAAATTTAGAAGCAGAATTATCAACTGACTAGAGTGAAACTAAATAAATATCCAACCTTATTTATCAACACTGTTAAACCTAAGAAGCACTTAATTAATTCCAACAAGTGAAAGTAAAGTGCTCCAAATTTTATTATTAAAACAATATTAATTTAAAAAGCTGCCTTTCAGTAATCCAGAGACAGTTAATAATAGATGTTGTTATTGATTTAAAATAAAGTTCTTTAGACAACTAGCAACATGTTATAACTGACAAACACAAATACTTAGAGAGTTGAAGTCATAAGTTGCAAGATACACCAATCCAAAGACATTATTGATTAATATAGTTACTTCGTTATAAAATATATCTGTGAGTTTATTTATAATCATGAGATAGAAAGTTTTCTTTAGGACAAAACATAAGATGTCAACACTTGTGACTGTGAATTACTAACCTCAAACCAACTGCTGTTATTTCACACACGTGTCAAAACTATGAATCTTCCTAACAAAACAGAAATCATGCACTATATGGTTTGATTATATATTGCAGAGGTTCGGATTTTTCCTAGATATGTAAATTAGCAGCCAGAAACAAGCACTTGTTTTACACACTTTCATTTTTCCTACTCTGAACTACGCACGACTAGAATATATTCAGGTATATGTGTAGAAAAACAATAGCATAAAAAAATCTAGTACACACACACAGAAAAATCTTAAATTAACGTAACAAACATTTCTGGGATAAGTAATATTCCACTCACCCCTCGGTACCAGAAGAATTGAAGTTCTTGCTTACAGGTTCTGGTTTTAAAGAAAGGTCTATTCTTGAAGAAAACTATAAAGTAAGAACAGTGCTAACTTATTATATTTGTATAATCAACTGACGTGAGGAAATCTAATCACTTGAAAGAACACATGCATTAGTTTTCCATCCATAGCTAAGAAATGAGTCTCAAAACACATACATAGACAGAGAAACATTGAAACTTGTGAGAAATAACCAGACAGTAGACAAAAATACATTAACTCTAGAATTAACATTTTGATGAAACTGGTGTATATTTTGTGGAAAGTTCACACAATTTTGTCCGACTTAAAATTTTTAAACATGTGATAAACATTTCTACAATTTTTTAAAAGTTCATATGAGTTATTATAATAACAGTTCATATAAGTAATCTAATATATATTGGACATAAATTTTATACCTTCTTCACAGAATTATGCTGTTCTCTTCCGGTAGATTTCTGGTGCGTTGGATGAGATGAGCCACTTTCTAAGTGTAATTAAATGAAGTAGAGTGTTCTTATCACATATACACAGATAAAGTCAAAACGTGTGTGTTTATTTACATCCTAACTCCTCAAAGTCTACTCAGCCAATCTCTCTCAAAATATGTATGTAAACACGTAAATTGGAAATTATGGGAAATTCCTAACAGGGTCAAACTTGAACTTAACCCTATTTCTATTTTGTAAATCCTCTTGGTGTAGTCACCCCCAGCCTATTGAGTCAATCTCAAACAATCTTGGGAAGTTGACACTTTAGACCATGTTGAATATTCTGAGATCCAAAGTGTGAAAGTTGTTGGATTGTTTCTTGTACAACCATGTTTTCTCAGAGTCACTGAGATGTAGGTGTTCAAGGGTGGGATCACCTCAGAATCTTTATTTGTTGGTAGATGGAAAACAAACTACAAATATTGTTTGTGAAGAAGTTTTATTATAACTTTAAAATAAAGTTTATGATCAGGTTATTACTTTGTAACACATGATTGTTGTTAAACTCACACTGTTTTAAGTTGATGGATATTTTAGTCCGTCACATATCAATCAAGAACGAGTTCAGATTCTATAATTAACCATTACAATGGAAGTTTCGAAATATACCAAAACATACAGAGAACTACATTTCAATAATGTTTCTTTATGAAAAGTGAGAGAAACAAACAGAAGTGTGGGTAATACTTCAGACTTTCTTTCCATATATGAGGGGGGGGGGGTATCTTCCTCAAAAACTCAATTGCCCCCTCCCAGATTTTTCAAATTTATGGATTTTATTTCCAGACAATAACACTTCATGTGAAAAGCTGGGTATCCTTAAAAACATACAGTTTTACACAAACTTTTATAAAATTTGTTTATAAACACAATATTATATTTATAAACATACTGACTTTGTTTTATAAACACAATATCATATTTATAAACATACTGTCTTTGTTTTATAAACACAATATCATATTTATAAACATACTGTCTTTGTTTTATAAACACAATATCATATTTATGAACATACTGTCTTTGTTTTATAAACACAATATCATATTTATAAACATACTGTCTTTGTTTTATAAACACAATATCATATTTATAAACATACTGTCTTTGTTTTATAAACACAATATCATATTTATAAACATACTGTCTTTGTTTTATAAACACAATATCATATTTATAAACACACTGTCTTTGTTTTATAAACACAATATCATATTTATAAACACACTGTCTTTGTTTTATAAACACAATATTATATTTATAAACATACTGTCTTTGTTTATAAACACAATATCATATTTATAAACATACTGTCTTTGTTTTATAAACACAATATCATATTTATAAACATACTGTCTTTGTTTTATAAACACAATATCATATTTATAAACATACTGTCTTTGTTTTATAAACACAATATCATATTTATAAACATACTGTCTTTTGTTTTATAAACACAATATCATATTTATAAACACACTGTCTTTGTTTTATAAACACAATATCATATTTATAAACACACTGTCTTTTGTTTTATAAACACAATATTATATTTATAAACATACTGTCTTTGTTTATAAACACAATATCATATTTATAAACATACTGTCTTTGTTTTATAAACACAATATAATATTTATAAACATACTGTCTTTGTTTTATAAACACAATATCATATTTATAAACATACTGTCTTTGACATTCACTTCCCACCAAACACAAAATAAACTTCTGTCTCTTCCCACCACTTAGGTTCCCTGAACACGTCCCTCCCCACCACTTAGGTTCCCTGAACACGTCCCTTCCCACCACTTAGGTTCCTGAACCGTCCTTCCCACCACTTAGGTTCCCTGAACAAGTCCTTCCCACCACTTGGGTTCCTGAACCGCCCCTTCCCACCACTTAGGTTCCCTGAACCGTCCCTCCCACCACTTAGGTTCCCTGAACCGTCCCTCCCCACCACTTAGGTTCCCTGAACACGTCCCTTCCCACCACTTGGGTTCCTGAACCGTCCCTTCCCACCACTTGGGTTCCTGAACCGCGTCCCTTCCCACCACTTAGGTTCCCTGAACACGTCCCTTCCCACCACTTAGGTTCCCTGAACACGTCCCTTCCCACCACTTAGGTTCCTGAACACGTCCCTTCCCACCACTTGGGTTCCTGAACCGTCCCTTCCCACCACTTGGGTTCCCTGAACACGTCCCTCCCCACCACTTGGGTTCCTGAACCGTCCCTCCCCACCACTTAGGTTCCCTGAACACGTCCCTTCCCACCACTTAGGTTCCCTGAACACGTCTCTTCCCACCACTTAGGTTCCCTGAACACGTCCCTTCCCACCACTTAGGTTCCCTGAACACATTCTTCTAACTCTTGCTAATTCAGTCTGCATTCTCACCAAGTCAGATATAAAAGTTAACTGGTGTTTTCCTATCTACCAGTAGTTACAGAAATGTATAAGGTTTGGGTGTTAAGATGTTCTACAGATACACCACTTCCACAGTCTAAAAAAACAAACTTCAATCTAGTCAAATTAGTCTGTAGACACAGAAGTACTCTTGTTACCGCACATGCAACAAAATGATCGAATTTTGTCATGTTATTATTTAAACATGAAGGTTTGTAACTACATGCACATTCCTTAAACCAGTAACTTACCATGTTTGTCTTTGAAAAATCCTACAAACACAACAAAATTGTTTGTTTGAGGAATGGTGTATTCAAGTCCAAAATGTTTCTTCAAGAATGTTAAAAAATTTGTGGGACTGGTCGATCAATAGCAAGCTCTTCTGGAGAAACTTCTTCAATCTGTAACCAACAACATGAGTTACTACCAGAAACTTCTTCAATCTGTAACCAACAACATGAGTTACTACCAGAAACTTCTTCAATCTGTAACCAACAACATGAGTTACTACCAGAAACTTCTTCAATCTGTAACCAACAACATGAGTTACTACTAGAAACTTCTTCAATCTGTAACCAACAACATGAGTTACTACCAGAAACTTCTTCAATCTGTAACCAGCAACATGAGTTACTACCAGAAACTTCTTCAATCTGTAACCAACAACATGAGTTACTACCAGAAACTTCTTCAATCTGTAACCAGCAACATGAGTTACTACCAGAAACTTCTTCAATCTGTAACCAACAACATGAGTTACTACTAGAAACTTCTTCAATCTGTAACCAACAACATGAGTTACTACCAGAAACTTCTTCACTCTGTAACCAGCAACATGAGTTACTACCAGAAACTTCTTCAATCTGTAACCAACAACATGAGTTACTACCAGAAACTTCTTCACTCTGTAACCAGCAACATGAGTTACTACCAGAAACTTCTTCAATCTGTAACCAACAACATGAGTTACTACCAGAAACTTCTTCAATCTGTAACCAACAACATGAGTTACTACCAGAAACTTCTTCACTCTGTAACCAACAACATGAGTTACTACCAGAAACTTCTTCAATCTGTAACCAACAACATGAGTTACTACCAGAAACTTCTTCAATCTGTAACCAACAACATGAGTTACTACCAGAAACTTCTTCTCTGTAACCAACAACATGAGTTACTACCAGAAACTTCTTCAATCTGTAACCAACGACATGAGTTACTACCAGAAACTTCTTCACTCTGTAACCAACAACATGAGTTACTACTAGAAACTTCTTCAATCTGTAACCAACAACATGAGTTACTACCAGAAACTTCTTCAATCTGTAACCAGCAACATGAGTTACTACCAGAAACTTCTTCAATCTGTAACCAACAACATGAGTTACTACCAGAAACTTCTTCAATCTGTAACCAACAACATGAGTTACTACCAGAAACTTCTTCACTCTGTAACCAATAACATGAGTTACTACTAGAAACTTCTTCAATCTGTAACCAACAACATGAGTTACTACCAGAAACTTCTTCACTCTGTAACCAACAACATGAGTTACTACCAGAAACTTCTTCACTCTGTAACCAACAACATGAGTTACTACCAGAAACTTCTTCACTCTGTAACCAACAACATGAGTTACTACCAGAAACTTCTTCAATCTGTAACCAACAACATGAGTTACTACCAGAAACTTCTTCAATCTGTAACCAACAACATGAGTTACTACCAGAAACTTCTTCAATCTGTAACCAACAACATGAGTTACTACCAGAAACTTCTTCACTCTGTAACCAACAACATGAGTTACTACCAGAAACTTCTTCAATCTGTAACCAACAACATGAGTTACTACCAGAAACTTCTTCACTCTGTAACCAACAACATGAGTTACTACCAGAAACTTCTTCAATCTGTAACCAACAACATGAGTTACTACCAGAAACTTCTTCAATCTGTAACCAACAACATGAGTTACTACCAGAAACTTCTTCAATCTGTAACCAACAACATGAGTTACTACCAGAAACTTCTTCAATCTGTAACCAACAACATGAGTTACTACCAGAAACTTCTTCAATCTGTAACCAACAACATGAGTTACTACCAGAAACTTCTTCAATCTGTAACCAACAACATGAGTTACTACCAGAAACTTCTTCAATCTGTAACCAACAACATGAGTTACTACTAGAAACTTCTTCAATCTGTAACCAACAACATGAGTTACTACCAGAAACTTCTTCAATCTGTAACCAACAACATGAGTTACTACCAGAAACTTCTTCAATCTGTAACCAACAACATGAGTTACTACCAGAAACTTCTTCAATCTGTAACCAACAACATGAGTTACTACCAGAAACTTCTTCAATCTGTAACCAACAACATGAGTTACTACCAGAAACTTCTTCAATCTGTAACCAACAACATGAGTTACTACCAGAAACTTCTTCACTCTGTAACCAACAACATGAGTTACTACCAGAAACTTCTTCAATCTGTAACCAACAACATGAGTTACTACCAGAAACTTCTTCAATCTGTAACCAACAACATGAGTTACTACCAGAAACTTCTTCAATCTGTAACCAACAACATGAGTTACTACCAGAAACTTCTTCAATCTGTAACCAACAACATGAGTTACTACCAGAAACTTCTTCAATCTGTAACCAACAACATGAGTTACTACCAGAAACTTCTTCAATCTGTAACCAACAACATGAGTTACTACCAGAAACTTCTTCAATCTGTAACCAACAACATGAGTTACTACCAGAAACTTCTTCAATCTGTAACCAACAACATGAGTTACTACCAGAAACTTCTTCAATCTGTAACCAACAACATGAGTTACTACCAGAAACTTCTTCAATCTGTCAACATCTGTTACTACCAGAAACTTCAACAATCTGTAACCAACAACATGAGTTACTACCAGAAACTTCTTCAATCTGTAACCAACAACATGAGTTACTACCAGAAACTTCTTCAATCTGTAACCAACAACATGAGTTACTACCAGAAACTTCTTCAATCTGTAACCAACAACATGAGTTACTACCAGAAACTTCTTCAATCTGTAACCAACAACATGAGTTACTACCAGAAACTTCTTCAATCTGTAACCAACAACATGAGTTACTACCAGAAACTTCTTCAATCTGTAACCAACAACATGAGTTACTACCAGAAACTTCTTCAATCTGTAACCAACAACATGAGTTACTACCAGAAACTTCTTCAATCTGTAACCAACAACATGAGTTACTACCAGAAACTTCTTCAATCTGTAACCAACAACATGAGTTACTACCAGAAACTTCTTCAATCTGTAACCAACAACATGAGTTACTACCAGAAACTTCTTCAATCTGTAACCAACAACATGAGTTACTACCAGAAACTTCTTCAATCTGTAACCAACAACATGAGTTACTACCAGAAACTTCTTCAATCTGTAACCAGCAACATGAGTTACTACCAGAAACTTCTTCTGTCAAGTTACTACCAGAAACTTCTTCAATCTGTAACAGCAACATGAGTTACTACCAGAAACTTCTTCAATCTGTAACCAACAACATGAGTTACTACCAGAAACTTCTTCAATCTGTAACCAACAACATGAGTTACTACCAGAAACTTCTTCAATCTGTAACCAACAACATGAGTTACTACCAGAAACTTCTTCAATCTGTAACCAACAACATGAGTTACTACCAGAAACTTCTTCAATGTAACCAACAACATGAGTTACTACCAGAAACTTCTTCAATCTGTAACCAACAACATGAGTTACTACCAGAAACTTCTTCAATCTGCTTAACCAACAACATGAGTTACTACAGAAACTTCTTCACTCTGTAACCAACAACATGAGTTACTACCAGAAACTTCTTCAATCTGTAACCAACAACATGAGTTACTACCAGAAACTTCTTCAATCTGTAACCAACAACATGAGTTACTACCAGAAACTTCTTCAATCTGTAACCAACAACATGAGTTACTACCAGAAACTTCTTCAATCTGTAACCAACAACATGAGTTACTACCAGAAACTTCTTCAATCTGTAACCAACAACATGAGTTACTACCAGAAACTTCTTCAATCTGTAACCAACAACATGAGTTACTACCAATCTGACAACATGAGTTACTCTTCAATCTGTAACCAACAACATGAGTTACTACCAGAAACTTCTTCAATCTGTAACCAACAACATGAGTTACTACCAGAAACTTCTTCAATCTGTAACCAACAACATGAGTTACTACCAGAAACTTCTTCACTCTGTAACCAACAACATGAGTTACTACCAGAAACTTCTTCAATCTGTAACCAACAACATGAGTTACTACCAGAAACTTCTTCAATCTGTAACCAACAACATGAGTTACTACCAGAAACTTCTTCAACCTGTAACCAACAACATGAGTTACTACCAGAAACTTCTTCAATCTGTAACCAACAACATGAGTTACTACCAGTGTAACCAACAACTACCAGAAACTTCTTCAATCTGTAACCAACAACATGAGTTACTACCAGAAACTTCTTCAATCTGTAACCAACAACATGAGTTACTACCAGAAACTTCTTCAATCTGTAACCAACAACATGAGTTACTACCAGAAACTTCTTCAATCTGAGTAACCAACAACATGAGTTACTACCAGAAACTTCTTCAATCTGTAACCAACAACATGAGTTACTACCAGAAACTTCTTCAATCTGTCTGTAACCAACAACATGAGTTACTACCAGAAACTTCTTCAATCTGTAACCAACAACATGAGTTACTACCAGAAACTTCTTCAATCTGTAACCAACAACATGAGTTACTACCAGAAACTTCTTCAATCTGTAACCAACAACATGAGTTACTACCAACTTCTTCAATGTAACCAACAACATGAGTTACTACCAGAAACTTCTTCAATCTGTAACCAACAACATGAGTTACTACCAGAAACTTCTTCAATCTGTAACCAACAACATGAGTTACTACCAGAAACTTCTTCAATCTGTAACCAACAACATGAGTTACTACCAGAAACTTCTTTCTGTAACCAACAACATGAGTTACTGTAACCAACAACATGAGTTACTACCAGAAACTTCTTCAATCTGTAACCAACAACATGAGTTACTACCAGAAACTTCTTCAATCTGTAACCAACAACATGAGTTACTACCAGAAACTTCTTCAATCTGTAACCAACAACATGAGTTACTACCAGAAACTTCTTCAATCTGTAACCAACAACATGAGTTACTACCAGAAACTTCTTCAATCTGTAACCAACAACATGAGTTACTACCAGAAACTTCTTCAATCTGTAACCAACAACATGAGTTACTACCAGAAACTTCTTCAATCTGTAACCAACAACATGAGTTACTACCAGAAACTTCTTCAATCTGTAACCAACAACATGAGTTACTACCAGAAACTTCTTCAATCTGTAACCAACAACATGAGTTACTACCAGAAACTTCTTCAATCTGTAACCAACAACATGAGTTACTACCAGAAACTTCTTCAATCTGTAACCAACAACATGAGTTACTACCAGAAACTTCTTCAATCTGTAACCAGCAACATGAGTTACTACCAGAAACTTCTTCAATCTGTAACCAGCAACATGAGTTACTACCAGAAACTTCTTCAATCTGTAACCAACAACATGAGTTACTACTAGAAACTTCTTCAATCTGTAACCAGCAACATGAGTTACTACCAGAAACTTCTTCAATCTGTAACCAACAACATGAGTTACTACCAGAAACTTCTTCAATCTGTAACCAACAACATGAGTTACTACCAGAAACTTCTTCAATCTGTAACCAACAACATGAGTTACTACCAGAAACTTCTTCAATCTGTAACCAACAACATGAGTTACTACCAGAAACTTCTTCAATCTGTAACCAACAACATGAGTTACTACCAGAAACTTCTTCAATCTGTAACCAACAACATGAGTTACTACCAGAAACTTCTTCAATCTGTAACCAACAACATGAGTTACTACCAGAAACTTCTTCAATCTGTAACCAACAACATGAGTTACTACCAGAAACTTCTTCAATCTGTAACCAACAACATGAGTTACTACCAGAAACTTCTTCAATCTGTAACCAACAACATGAGTTACTACCAGAAACTTCTTCAATCTGTAACCAGCAACATGAGTTACTACCAGAAACTTCTTCAATCTGTAACCAACAACATGAGTTACTACCAGAAACTTCTTCAATCTGTAACCAACAACATGAGTTACTACCAGAAACTTCTTCAATCTTAACCAACAACTACCAGAAACTTCTTCAATCTGTAACCAACAACATGAGTTACTACCAGAAACTTCTTCAATCTGTAACCAACAACATGAGTTACTACCAGAAACTTCTTCAATCTGTAACCAGCAACATGAGTTACTACCAGTCTGTAACCAACAACATGAGTTACTACCAGAAACTTCTTCAATCTGTAACCAACAACATGAGTTACTACCAGAAACTTCTTCAATCTGTAACCAACAACATGAGTTACTACCAGAAACTTCTTCAATCTGTAACCAACAACATGAGTTACTACCAGAAACTTCTTCAATCTGTAACCAACAACATGAGTTACTACCAGAAACTTCTTCAATCTGTAACCAACAACATGAGTTACTACCAGAAACTTCTTCAATCTGTAACCAACAACATGAGTTACTACCAGAAACTTCTTCAATCTGTAAACAACATGAGTTACTACCAGAAACTTCTTCATCTGAGTTACTACCAGAAACTTCTTCACTCTGTAACCAACAACATGAGTTACTACCAGAAACTTCTTCAATCTGTAACCAACAACATGAGTTACTACCAGAAACTTCTTCAATCTGTAACCAACAACATGAGTTACTACCAGAAACTTCTTCAATCTGTAACCAACAACATGAGTTACTACCAGAAACTTCTTCAATCTGTAACCAACAACATGAGTTACTACCAGAAACTTCTTCAATCTGTAACCAACAACTTACCAGAAACTTCTTCAATCTGTAACCAACAACATGAGTTACTACCAGAAACTTCTTCACTCTGTAACCAACAACATGAGTTACTACCAGAAACTTCTTCAATCTGTAACCAACAACATGAGTTACTACCAGAAACTTCTTCACTCTGTAACCAACAACATGAGTTACTACCAGAAACTTCTTCAATGTGTAACCAACAACATGAGTTACTACCAGAAACTTCTTCAATCTGTAACCAACAACATGAGTTACTACCAGAAACTTCTTCAATCTGTAACCAACAACATGAGTTACTACCAGAAACTTCTTCAATCTGTAACCAACAACATGAGTTACTACCAGAAACTTCTTCAATCTGTAACCAACAACATGAGTTACTACCAGAAACTTCTTCAATCTGTAACCAACAACATGAGTTACTACCAGAAACTTCTTCACTCTGTAACCAACAACATGAGTTACTACCAGAAACTTCTTCAATCTGTAACCAACAACATGAGTTACTACCAGAAACTTCTTCAATCTGTAACCAACAACATGAGTTACTACCAGAAACTTCTTCAATCTGTAACCAACAACATGAGTTACTACCAGAAACTTCTTCAATCTGTAACCAACAACATGAGTTACTACCAGAAACTTCTTCAATCTGTAACCAACAACATGAGTTACTACCAGAAACTTCTTCAATCTGTAACCAACAACATGAGTTACTACCAGAAACTTCTTCAATCTGTAACCAACAACATGAGTTACTACCAGAAACTTCTTCAATCTGTAACCAACAACATGAGTTACTACCAGAAACTTCTGTAATCCAACAACATGAGTTACTACCAGAAACTTCTTCAATCTGTAACCAACAACATGAGTTACTACCAGAAACTTCTTCAATCTGTAACCAACAACATGAGTTACTACCAGAAACTTCTTCAATCTGTAACCAACAACATGAGTTACTACCAGAAACTTCTTCACTCTGTAACCAACAACATGAGTTACTACCAGAAACTTCTTCAATCTGTAACCAACAACATGAGTTACTACCAGAAACTTCTTCAATCTGTAACCAACAACATGAGTTACTACCAGAAACTTCTTCAATCTGTAACCAACAACATGAGTTACTACCAGAAACTTCTTCAATCTGTAACCAACAACATGAGTTACTACCAGAAACTTCTTCAATCTGTAACCAACAACATGAGTTACTACCAGAAACTTCTTCAATCTGTAACCAACAACATGAGTTACTACCAGAAACTTCTTCAATCTGTAACCAACAACATGAGTTACTACCAGAAACTTCTTCATCTGTAACCAACAACATGAGTTACTACCAGAAACTTCTTCAATCTGTAACCAACAACATGAGTTACTACCAGAAACTTCTTCAATCTGTAACCAACAACATGAGTTACTACCAGAAACTTCTTCAATCTGTAACCAACAACATGAGTTACTACCAGAAACTTCTTCAATCTGTAACCAACAACATGAGTTACTACCAGAAACTTCTTCAATCTGTAACCAACAACATGAGTTACTACCAGAAACTTCTTCAATCTGTAACCAACAACATGAGTTACTACCAGAAACTTCTTCAATCTGTAACCAACAACATGAGTTAACCAGAAACTTCTTCATACCAGAAACTTCTTTAGAGTTACTACCAGAAACTTCTTCAATCTGTAACTAATAACACATTTAGGAGTTACTACCAGAATCTTCTTCAATCTGTAAGTAATAACACATTTAAGAGTTACTACCAGGAACATTTCAGTTCTACTTTTAACACACGTGTAGGTAACTTGAACATAAGAAACAAGTATGGCTTTGAGAAACATGTAAAACAAAAATAGAAGTTGTATTGTATCAGATCAGGCACTTATAATACAAAATAGTAGATCATAAGTACATAAATACTGGTTTTGAAGAAGCAATATATACTTTTAAAATAATTATGTGTTACTACCTGTAACCATAGTGAAGACCTCTGTTACCACTACTACATTAATTCAAACAGAAGTACAATTCTTAACAAGAATGTGTAGCAGCACCTCATGAAGAATTGTCACTGAAATTGTAACAATAATTACTTTCAAAATACAACTATTAATGTACTGAAAATAACAGAAGAAACTTTATAAAGATATTTTTCCAACTAATTAAGCAGCAATTAGGACAAAACAGAAAATCAATTTTTTAAAGGATTTCTGAAATAACAAAATAGAGCCTAAAAATGTAAACCTCATAAAAGATAACATACTTGTACCTATTTTTCTAAGTTCTGTTAAAACACCACAATGTTTTCATGTCTTCCATGTGTAAGAAAAGTAGTGGCATATAAAGAAATTTGATGTGTAACAACATAGTTAATAAAAAACAAGAATTACATTTGAACTTTCCATGTGTTCAGTTGGGTTCTGAGTTATTGGTTTACATGTGGTAACAACTGCGGGTTATCAAGAGAAGTATTGTACTCACTTTTAGCATTGTTTTAAAAACCTGAAGACCATAGCCTTGCCTCTGACACGAATCGTGGATGTAGAAATCTAGAACACAGAGCGGCCATAGCTCCTGAATGTCTCCGTGCTCATCAATAATGAAAAGTTTCTTTCTTCCAATCTTCAGGAAACCAATGATAGCACCACAACTACTAGAAAGCCAGTGAATACATACAAAAATCAGTTGAATAACAAATATTTTCATGGTTTTAGAAACCATTACAACAAAATGGCCCTTGAATAATAAAATAATTACCAATACTGGATTAACATAGATTCAAGGCTAAAGCCCTGCCAGCTACCCAAGGAAAAGAAATGTGATTTATAAAACAAGCAGAATAGAGGCCACAGTGAGTTATTATTATTTACACATATTACCTGGGTTTAGGGCCAAATTAAACTTTAGTCCAGCCATGTCTATTCTAGAAAGAAATTACCCTTGAATGACCAAAAATGGTCACTGGAGAGCAAACACATGACCTTTCAACACCAAAAAATTAACCCTGAACACCAAAAGATGATTCTCAAATTACAATTAATAGCCTTTAAGCCCCAAATCACCTTTTAACAAACAATAATCACCCTCAACAAAGCAGAAAATTAAAGAAAAGTAGTAAGAAATGGCTCATGAATAGTGAGTAATAATCTCAGACGATCTATCAGTAAAGTACCCTAAACAGCTGACACCTTGATGGTCACTTTTTTTATCTAGTTATTATAAAGGCTTTGATTAATTTCTGGAATTTTCTACAAGAATACCAGTACTCACTTGTTGGTTTCTGAATTTTTCATTACGTACATCCAGTGATTTGAATTTTGAAGTTTTGAAGCATTTGTGATTGCACTTTGTAATCCCTGTGCCTACAGAAAGGAATGTAGCGATATGTTACACCCCAGGGAACCACAAACCATCATAAGTTCCTAATATTTGTTTTAAATATACACAGTACTATTCACAAGCAAAAAAAAAATCACATATATATACAATGTTCGTACATAAAACCAGCTTTAAAAACATTATACAAAATGTTGAAGGGAGGATTGTTTTTCTTAGTTGACAGTGAAATAATAAAAAAAAAACAGACGTGTGTCAATTTTTCTGAGGTTTTCCTTCTTTCATTAGTAACAAAAATAACGTACCACTGCAGAAGCTTCACCTAAGGCATCAATTACGTGCTTGAGTCTCTGAATATCTGATCTGAAAAGACATATTTGAATAACTGTTACATGTATATATACCCCGTAATGTATCATGATTCAGTAATATAGTTGCTGTCAAGTCAGACCTTAAGGTCCCTTACAATTACATGAAAACAAACTTACGTCCTTTAAAATAAATTGTATTAAAGTTATTTAAATACCAACATTAACTTAATGACTGCACAATCATTTCTATTTATAACATACTGAACATTCAAATTTTCATAAATATAACTAAAATACTGGTGAGGTTTTCTTTCTCTGTTCACAAAGATCATAAATTTTTCGATCAAGGAAGCATATCGAACTACTATTAATACAAGTTGTGAGAAAAGAGCCGTTTTTGTGAAGAATAGAAGCCACAGAGAAACCTTTAGAGCTATGGAAAAGCCAACCAAAATATGCACAAAATAACTTTAAGGCATCCAAAGTAATCAAACTGAAGTTATGTCAAACAAAAAACATATTAGTGGCAGATTAACGTATCCAACAGAAAAACAAACCAAAAAGAAATAAAGTTAACTCTCCAACGACAAACTTTATACAACTCCATAAAATAACATATGACCTCTGCAAAAAAAACGATGTTAGTTATAAAATGGTCACAGATAGAATAAGAACATTAAAAACAGAGAAACAAAGCCATACAAAAACAGATAAAATGTTTCTGAGTCCCTAACCTACCCTAAATCAAGAAAACTTGATATATCAACTCAGAAAAACACAAAATACAAAAACAACACATAAAAGGTTTCTAAAGGACTGAAAACTGAACCAAAAATACAGTAGAACCAGACAAGGAAAATAAAAAACATTTTTAGGTTTCATACTTCTTGAATATAAATTTTTTTTAAAATTATGTTCAAGTAATGTATTTTTTTAGTATTGGAACAAAACTGTAAAATAAATATATATATATGCAGAAATTTGAGTTTAAAACAAACCAAAACCTGAGTCAAAACCTAATAATAGCCAAAGATTAATAAAAAAAAAAGAGAACTGTATACATGTGTGTGTATGCTACATCTGGCAATAACGGAAAATGAAGACCATAAACCAAGCACTAGTGGAGGCTAAGCCAAAGTTGGAGAAAAAACAGATTGAAAAATGTTTGGAAAATAAAAATAGGGTAAAAACTCAAATGTTTCAATAATGTTTGTTATTTTAAGAAATGAAAAAAAAATGAATATCCAAATTGGAGCCACTACTTATAGCTGAAAATTATAGCCAGATATAAAGCAGTAAAACAAGCTGTGTCAAAGAAAACAAAATTTCAAGAACACAGTTTTACACTTCCTCAGTTAATAAAATAAAACCGAGCAGTTGAAATAGTATACAGAAAATGTTTACAAAAACATATCTCAGTTCAGGTGGTTAGAATATTCATCGGGTATCTCCAATTAAAACTGAGATAAGGTAAAATGGATCAAACAACAATCTGTGAAAAAAAAGAAAACATAAGTGACAACCACTATCCTAATAAAGATTTATTTTAGTATTTTAAACCAATCTTTCAAGACAAGAAAACTTCAAATGCTAACCTTCCGTTTGAAAGTTTGTTGTGAGAACTGCTCTCCTCTTTACGTTTACTGAATGTTTCTTGAATATTGTCATTATGGTCTGGTGTAACTGAGGTTACAGGTTCCACTTGAAGATGACAGTTTACTTTGGATATTAAAACTGGAAATAAAGAGTGTACAGTGAAGGGAAATTCCATTGGTCGATAAACGGCAAACAAGATATCTTCCTCCAAAGAGAATTATTTCCTGAGATATCTTCCTCCAAAGAGAATTATTTCCCGATTCTCAACAACTCTTGTATTTCTAACTGACTTCACACTTGTTAATTTCTGACTGCCAAGTGAGACAAGCACATCAACAATTGTTTCTCTTATAAATCTTCACATCTGGACATGATCACTGGTTCGTTTATACAGCAGCTTAATGGATATATTACACTCAATTCAGTTCTCCTAGCTCCAGAAAAATCAGAATCTAAAGAACACCCATGTACATATTACATTTATAAGTTTATTTGTCAGAATTGCAAATGTTTCAAACAATAAAAATTATAAGTTACTAACCTAAAGTTACTAAAATATACTTAAGTTGTTATAAAAAAAAAAGAAAAAAAAGGTTTTAACATAAAATTTATGGACAGCAAAGGTCCTGTTGATCCACCTGTGCTGTCCCATCTACCAAACTAAACTTACGAAAACAACCAAACTAAAAACTGAAAGCCAAAACTTTCATTTAAATATTTATCAAGCTCTCTCTTACATTTCTTGTATCCACTACATTTAGAGGCATTTCATTTTGAGGGCCAATTACCCTGTTAGAAATATAAAACTATTTTAACTGAAAAGGACCCCTATCATACCCTAGTCCTAGGTAAAAAATAATGAGTCAGTTCCCTTAAACACTTCAATCAAACCCTCTTTTATCTCTTCTTTTTCAAGAGAAAACAACTTTAAGAGATATTAACCTGTCTTCTCATGACACCCCCCCTCTATCTCAGGTACCTTCCAAGTAGTCTTCCTCTGAATCTTGTCCAACAATTCAATGCTCTCTCTATGGTAAGGAGACAAAACACTAAAGGCCTAATTAGGCCTAAGAAGTGACCCATATAATTAAATTATAACATCTTCAAACTTTATTCTCAGTATATGTCTAGTTACAATATGAAATCATATTTCCTGTACTATTATCAACAGCATATTACTGAGGTGGTTTAAAAGTCTGATAAACTACTACATCAGTATCATGTTCTTCCATAACACTGTTACGGTTATTCCCATCAAAATTATGCCAATGATTCATATTGCAGTATTTCACACATACTACCTTGTATTTATTATAATTAAAAACCACATTTCATTTGTTTGTCCAACTCACTAAATGATCTAACTCCTTTTGTAAATCAGTAACTTCCTCTTTACAGCCAGCAACACCCAGGACTTTAATATCACTAGCAAATTTAAGTAACTTACTGACCATTCCTCCATCTATGTAACTGACATAAATCACTGAGCTCTCAGAAAATCCATTTATGATTTTAATCCAGTTTCCATTCAGCTTGTTTTCTATCCAAGGAGTCAACTTATCCCCAACTCTTACAGAGAAACTCTTTATAACAAGCCTTTTAAGTGGCATTTTGTCGAATGCTTTCTGACAATCCAGATACTCCAAATACACACACACTTACCCTTATCTTCATTAGTAACAACCTCTCCAAAAGATTAGTAACCAAAGATTTTTCCTCCAGTGACACCATTTTGACTATCCAACAAAGTGTTGAACTTTCCAAAATGACTTGGCAAAGTATCTCTTATCAGACTTCAAAACCTTTTCCCATCACTACATAGGAGTAATAAGCCTACAATTACCTGAATAATCCTTATAACCTCCTTTGAAAGGGGCTTACAAAATATGTTAGCAAGTGACTCGCATATCCAATCATTAACTTCCTTGAAAACCCTCAGGAAAATATTACGTGATCTTATGATTCCTTGAAAACCCTCAGGGAAATGTTACGTGATCTTATTATTCCTTGAAAACCCTCAGGGAAATGTTACGTGATCTTATTATTCCTTGAAAACCCTCAGGGAAATGTTACGTGATCTTATTATTCCTTGAAAACCCTCAGGGAAATGTTACGTGATCTTATGATTCCTTGAAAACCCTCAGGGAAATGTTACGTGATCTTATGAGTTTTGAACTTCCTTTTTGTTAACAAGCTCAGAATTGACCATCTTGTTTCCATCTTATTTATAAGACATGTTATACACACAATAATGTTTATAAATATTTTAAGGATTTATTACAAACCATAATCTAGGCCTAATGGAAGCAGTTACAAAACACACAATGCAATGACCTCTAGAGCAGGGGTTCCCAACCGGTGGGTCGCGACCCCCCAAGGGGTCGCAAAGCTTTGGCAGGGGGGTCGCAAAGCCTTGGCAGGGGAGTCGCGTAGCCTTGTTAGAAGTAGCTTGGGATAACATTAATTTTATTTCATCAATTACATTTTCATGCTCTTACATTTTTTTTGTTTTGGTGCAAAGCAAAACGTGTGCTACGTTAGTTCAATGTCATTAGGTGATATTATGGGTGTATGTACGCGTGCCTGTGAGTGAATGTGCCTGTGTGAATGTGTATGTGTCTGCAACTCTATATATGTGTGTACTAGTGAGTAGCGAGTATGTGAGTGCACGCGCATGTACGTATGCTTGTGTGTCTGTTTAGCTGTAAGTTCATGTTCTCAGTTGCTTGTCTTCGTGAGATACATTAAGTCAGGTGACATCAAAGACGAATTCTTATTCTGCAGTGCACTTGAAACCACAACAAAAGCTGATGATGTCATGGAAAAAGTTTCAACTTTTTTTCAAGACGAAGATCTTCAATGGGAAAACGTGTGTGGGGTTTGTACGGATGGGGAACCGGCTATGCTGGGACCGAAATCAGGATTCCAGTCGAGAGTGAAGAAGCTAGCACCTCAAGCACTGCATGATTCACCAATATGCTCTCGCCAGTAAGACTCTCCCTGCCTCTCTGCAGGAAGTGCTTAAATCTGTAATCAAAATTGTAAATTATGTGAAGACTCAACACTTGCCTATTCAAAGAACTATGCAAAGACATGAATGTTGACCACGAAGTCCTTCTCTTCTACACAGCAGTACATTGGTTGTCGAAAGGAAACGTTATTAATCGTGTCTTTGAAATGAAAGATGAAATAAAGCTATTCCTGGAGACTCAAGAAAGGAAAGATCTTTTAGCTCACTTCAAAGATGAAGCATGGAATAAAAGGGTTATGCACCTAGCCGACATTTTGGACCAGCTGAACAAGCTCAATTTGAAGTTTCAAGGAAGGGAAACACATGTTCTCCTTTTTCAAGATAGTCTTCGGGCCTTTGTTTCCAAACTGCAGAACTGGTGTCGGAAAATCAATCTTGGAAACATCGCTATGTTTGAAAAACTTTGTGGAGTGACGGGTGAGTCTCAGATCCAACTGGATCAGTTCCTCAAGGATGAGATTATCGAACATCTTCAGTCTCTAGAAAAGGAAGTCGAGCGTTACTTTCCTGAGCTATCACAGGAACAGGAGGCCCTGGTAAGGAACCCATTTTGTACTGAACTTGATGTATCCAGCATCCCAGATGATATCCAAGATGAATTTCTGGATCTAAGGAACGACTCTTCAGCTCGTGATCTCTTCAAGGTGAAATCCGTGACTCAGTTCTGGTGCGCTATGTATCAGTCATACTCCAAAGTCAGCATGATAGCTTTACGTGTCCTTGTTCCATTTGCTTCTACTTACTTGTGTGAGGCAGGATTTTCCACTCTTGTCAATATAAAAACAAAAAAATAGGAACAGATTGGATGTTGGAGATGACATGAAACTGGCTCTAACAAACGCTCGGCCACGAATTTCAAAGCTTGCTGCTGAAATGCAACATCAGGCATCTCACTAGCTGGGTTGGATAGCTGTTCAAACCTATGTTAATATTATTTTAAGAAATATATGTTCTTTTAGTGAATTCAGGTTGGACCAATGTGATTTAATTTGTTAATAAATAATTACAGAATTTTTAAATATTTTTTTTAGATGTTTCTTTCCCTCTCCTTCACAGAAAATAAAAGAAAAATTAAGCTGCTGATAGTAAGCCCTAAGTAGGGGGGTCACATGGGTTTCAAACTTTTAGGTAAGGGGTCGCGAGTGCCAAAAGGTTGGGGACCCTTGCTCTAGAGGGCTTTAACAGTATTACAGTCTTTAAGTTTTACTGTAAATTACTACTTAATTCACAAGTTTTCTATTGTTATACATACAAAAATTTCAAGTTCTTGTACTTTCTAACTTTAGCCCATGCTCTTAATATCTTGATTAATAAAACAAAATTATTCATTGTAAACTGTGAATGATTTAATTATTGGGCTTGGGTAAACCATGATAGTATCTTGCCATCTAACCACATATAGACAAATCTATATGCAGTATACAAAATTTCAAATGTATCTCAGTAAATAACAATTACATACCCTCTGTATACATTAAGGTCAAGTAACAAACTCATCTGTTTATAAAGTTTTTCACCACGAACTGTCCTCAATGTCTGAAGTTCAATCATTCAACATTAAGTGTAGGCCTGATAAGAGGTTTAACTTGCATACTATAATATTTAAAGTTTCTTAACGTTCCATATAACTAAAGTGTCAACATTTGAAATTTCACAAAGTTTATGAGTTACATTTCAATTTATCTACTCATACAAAATAATAACTATAAAAGCTCAAATATGCTTAAATCTATTGATTAATTAGGTTGGTAAATAACAGATATTACTGTGCTTAAGTAATTTTTATAGTAGTAATTTTGTTGAAATGCACTATAAGTTACTCATACAAAAACAAACTTGAGACAGGTATATTGGTGTAAATAGGTCAGAATCTGTTCACATTGACAGAATAAAATAAGAACCGTTAACAATATGCCTTTCATTATACATTCTTGTTACCTAAGAATGAACATGCTAACTAGATTCTTAAAAGCTGCCATAAAAACAAATTCAAGAACTTACCTACCAACAAAGTATCATGGAAAGTTTCATATTTTAAACAGCACTTTAAAAAGAGACATGTTCATTTACCACAAAACAATTTATGTATTATTTAGAGATTCAAATGGAGAGATTTAGTCTCAATTATTACTGTAGTTACAAAATATATAATTACCATCAAATTAATTTACACAGACTAACATTAATTAATTTACATAAGTTCAATAATAATAATGTACTAATCAGTAACACTTGAACTAAAAGTCAAAACTAGAGTAAATAGTTTTATATTTACAATGGAGTCTACATGTCATGGACATTACGTGTTCGATACAAACGTACAAAAACACAGAATTTCGGTATCACGTAGTGTTTTACTCACTTTAGATACTGTTACAACTTAGAGTTACGTTAATTTACTTAGAAATAATATTTACGTCTCCAAACCACTACTGCACATTTCAAACAGACAAAAAAAATATTTCAAAATGGTATTTCGGTAACTCCATTCATACAAACTTTGAACTGAAATATATTCTGAACTATTAAGATACTTGGGCAATTAGTCATCACCAATGGAAACATTCTTCGTAGTTAAGGCTCCATAGCTGTTGTTGTGGTTCTTTAACGCCCTCTGTAATTTTAATATTATTTGCACTCTAACAATATATTTATATATATTTACTTGGGTTCACTATTTAAACCAAATGCGATGAAACTGAATTCTGTGTGATTTTTATTTTACTTTTACATGTAATTGAATAAATTTAATTTCATGTAGAGATTTTCTTCAACTTAATTACCTATGTTTGTGAGGTAGTAATCTGAAATACTGATTAGGTTATTTATATACATTATCTTACTAATTTATTCCTAGTGATATCTAATAATTATGCCGATGGCAATATATCTATGAAGTATCAATATTTTGTCAGCCTTGGTACAACGAGAAAGTAATTATAAATCTTGTTTTTTCTTCTTTTTACAAAGATTTTAGGCACTAAAAAACATCAATTTTAAAATTTTCATTAATGTTATTTTTATTTGCACGAGTCGAACGAGGCCTAGTGATTACCATCCAAAGATGTCGCTACGCGTTCCTTTTCTAAACGAACACTCTCCAAACATGGGGGAGAGGGGGGTAGGAGAGCTATAAGATTGACGTTCAAATCCAATTATTCGGTTTGGTTTGTCTTGAATTTCGCGCAAAGCTTCACGAGGGCTATCTGCAATAGTCGTACCTAATTTAACAGTGTTAGACAAGAGAAAAGGCAGTTACTCATTACCAAAAACTGCCAACTCTTGGGCTACTCTTTTACCAACGAATGATGAGATTGATCATTACATTATAACGACCAAAAGTGCGAGCATGTTTGTGATGGGTATTCGAACCCGCGACCCTCGGATTACGAGTCGAGTGCCTTATCCACCTGGTCATCCCCGGGCCTCAAAAGTTGTTGAACTGGTCAATAGACAAACTATCCTAATATCTTTACATAACTCTATATAATATAAATGCGAATTACAAGTCTAATACTCTCCTTTGTAACCATTAAAGTGGAAACGGGTTGTTTGCTTGTGAGTTTGCAGACGTATTGGTAACGGAACGCAAAACCAGGTGTAGATGCATAGTTGGCCCCGATACTCAGATTCATGGATCAAACCCCTTACGACACCAGTTTTCACTTCTCTAAGTAGGGCCTGGCATGGCTTAGCGCGTTAAGGCGTGCGCTTCGTAATCTGAGGGTCGCGGGTTCGCGCCCGAGTCGCGCCAAAACATGCTCGCCCTCCCAGCCGTGGAGGCGTTATAATGTTACGGTCAATCCCACCATTCGTTGGTAAAAGAGTAGCCCAAGAGTTGGCGGTGGGTGGTGATGACTAGCTGCCTTCCCTCTAGTCTTACACTGCTAAATTAGGGACGGCTAGCACAGATAGCCCTTGAGTAGCTTTGTGCGAAATTCCAAAAAAAACCTTCTCTAAGCAACTGCCTATCTGTGTCCTCCTGCCCATCACAGTTATCGAAAAGCGACTTTTAGTGTCGTAAGCCTACATACTTACCACAGTCAGAAAGAGTGGTGCACATGACGTCATCTTCATTGTTCTAAAAGAAGGCTACTCTTGTCCGTGCTCGTTTATTGCCGGGAATCGAACCCGAAATGTTAGTTGTCAGTCCGTAAACTTACCGCTAACCAACTGAGGAACGAGACCTATCGTAAGTAACAACAAAAAAGTAAAATATTAAAACACCCGATTTACGAAGTTAATACTATCCTGAATCCACAAAACGTTTGTATTACTTTTCATAGCTTCAGTTTTCCTTATTCTATCATTTTCACACATACAATTCAAGCTATGCTTTCTTGCAGGCATTATATGTTAGATCGATAAATCTTGGATTATTTGAATAAATATTATGCGATCAGACAAAGAAACTCAAGTACGACTGGGTAATGTTTCATAGAGTGTAATGGTGACAGTAAAAAGTTCTGTTGTGGATACAACATATATATGGACTGTAAAAAAACAACAACAAAAAACTCAAATTATTTTTGCACGTGCAACAAACCGTGTGTTTCTATGTTTAACATTTCCCTGTATGATTTTTCAAAAATGTTTCCAAATTTCTTGGGCATGATGTTTAACCCCCCCCCCCTCCCAGTAGCTCAGCGGAATGTCTGCGGACAACAAACGTTCGATACCCGTGGTGGGCAGAGCACAGATAGCCCGTTGTTTAGCTTTGTGCTTAATTCAAAACAACAACAACAACATGATGTTTATAAGGTAAGTATCAACAAGATTACAATTGTAATATCGTTAAAGATAAATCATAGTATTACAGATCAAGGAATATTTTGGATATAGAATTTTAGAACGAAATTACGGATATTGTTTTATTACGTATTTAGTTTTTAATTATAAGTTTCATTAATAAACAGAGTAATAGCGTTAGCACATAAGAGTTTGTTGGAAGTCCGCTGATATACCGCTGTGCCACTAGGGTGCACAGATAAGAGCAGGTCAGATTATCTCATGCAAAGATCTGTACTCTAAAAAATAATTGCCTCCTGCTAGTACAGCGGTATATCTACGGATTTACAACGCTAAAATCAGCGGTTCGATTCCCTCGGTGGGCTCAGCAGATAGTCCGATGTGGCTTTGCTATAAGAAAACGCACAAACAAACTAAAAATAATTATATAATTAAAACTGTTTCACGAGGCTCTAATTTTTTAAATTTGTTTCTAAAATTACCTGTTCTATCTTGAAAGGCTTCATACCTTGAATAGTTCCATGTCAAAATATATATGGTTTTCGGCTTATTAGAGTGTTTTTAGAACATGTAGGTGTGTTGCTAACACTGTTCTATTCTGTCTTCATCCGCCTTGGGTTAGCGGTAAGTTTACTTACTTACATCACTAAAATAAGCGACTCAGTTCTCTGGCGATAGATAAAGGTAACGTGCTAAAGTCACAACAAATCAAATTGAAAATAGTTCTATCCTCCGCAGCCACGAATTTGTCGAGATAGAATGAAACAACAGTAACAAAAACACATCTTTGATAACATTAGCAATATTTGAAAGAATAACCAACAGATGGCGCTGTTTTTCTCACATACAAAACATTTTATTCATTAGCCGCAGCTGTATTAAACAGCTACATAAACACACCTGTCTACATGTAATTTAAACCAACTGCCACACAGTAAAACGGACTTGTATTAATTTAAGACATTTGTTTGTTTGTTGAATATTATGAAAAGCCGCACGAGGGCTATCTTGTGCTATATCTGTCCGTTGTTTTGAAGTAACAGAATAATAAGAAGGCACCTAATCAACACCACCTACCACCAACTCCGGGAATATTCTTGTCGGACTGGTTGCCCTTATAATATACCCACAGCCCAAAATTTCGCACGTTATGGAATAATAAAAAAATTCTTTTCACAAGTTTGTATCAGTTCAATCGGTCAAATGTGCTTGCCATATACTCTCACGTTTCACGGCAGACTCACTCACATGAATCATGCCCATATAAAACAGAACGACTCAAATTTCTGAGTTTGTTTCGCGCGCCTGACCATGTTACTACAACCTGTTCGAGAGCTTTGGTGCAACTAGAGTGTTTATTTTAAAGATACAACAAAACTGTAGATTTGTAGTCGAAGTAAAAACGGAAGAAAAGAACCAGACTACAGTGGTTATGGTATGAACACATTTTACAAATTGGTAAAGCTGAAGAAAATTCAATTATAATTGTCATACATTAGTACCAGGCCTATTGTATTTTATAACACTGTATGTGTTATACAGTGACTTGGAATTTTCTAGTATTAGAATAAGTATATGACAATAATATTCCAACTACATTAAGTTAACCGTGCCCTCTGACGACGACTTATTTCACTCACGCCATAGTATATGCAGTGTTAAAAATACATGTAGGCTTAATATATTAACGTCGTTTAATAAATGTATGATAATACAGTAAAATCTGTCTAAGGCGGAAACGCATGGGACCAGATAAAATTTCCGGCTTAATCAGGTTTTCTGGTTTAGACCTATTAAACATGCATTTCATTAATTATATATAATTTTTAAACGGAACGTTATACTTGCTTAATTCAAGGGAAGTAAGACGTCTGTGAATAAAGTTATTATACTGTTTATGTTATATTTATTAGAATAAGAACAAATATAGACATTCAAAATATACATAAGTACACAAATTCTCAATCAAATTTATTTGAAGAAAGTGTCCAGTTTCAACTGTTTCAATGGACTTTCTCATGTGGTTAAAATAGAACACCAATTCTACGACCTCTTCATGAAGTTCATTTTCCCCCCTTCATTTTTGTATACAATTTGATAACGTTAATACAACTTAACACTTGTGATAAAGTAGGAATTTCTATTTCTTCACTATCTTTTCCATTTTGTTCATCTTCTAAATCTTGCACACCGTTACCATCTTGTGATTCTATTATAGATTTTAAATCAGTTTCACCAGTTTATGTAAAAACATTCTTGTGAACGTTCACAGAATCATCTGAATCAATCTTCTCCATCAGTTTGGATTTCACTAGAATCGTCATAACAAACAACTTCTCCACAATCTCCGCCATTATCAAGAATAAATCCACAGTTTCGAAAGCACTTTATTACACATTTGATTAAATGTAATTACATCTAACACGTCAGTTTTCATGGTCATTTTAGATATTCTCTTACAGTCCATGTTTGCAATAATATACTGAAGCATCGGTTTTCTGTATTTCAATTTTATACACTGTATAATTCCATTATCTATTGGCTGTAGAACTGATGTTGTACATGGAGGACGAAAGACTAAACGAATATTTGAAAGTTGAACTTTTGATTGACAAGTTGTATTATCTATTAAAAGTAGAATATTCATATTTTCTTGTTCCATTCTTTTGTTTAATTTGTTAAAAAGTTCCTCTAATATAACACTTGTCATCCACACTTTATTATTCGCTTTCTATTCCACAGGAAGTTCATTCTTCCTTAAATTTTTAAAACAGCGCGGATTTTCACTTTTACCCATGGTAAATTTTCCCTAAATTTTAAAAAGAAGGAAGATAGGAATTTATTATTTTCCTCGTGAGAATTATTTAAAGAGTAAAATTTTTCACTTAAAAGACATATATTTCTACAAATCATGAATCTAATTTAACTGTAAAAATAATGACGGCAGAAAAAAACAATATATTTAACCAATACTTACTGTAACAAAATGTCTGAGAATTTATTAATATTTAAACAAATTATTAATTAAACAAAAATTTATTAATATTTAAACAAATTATTAATTAAACAAGAATTTATTAATATTTAAACAAATTATTAATTAAACAAAAATTTATTAATATTTAAACAAATTATTAATTAAACAAGAAATTATTAATATTTAAACAAATTATTAATTAAACAAGAATTTATTAATATTTAAACAAATTATTAATTAAAAAAGAATTTATTAATATTTAAACAAATTATTAATTAAACAAGAATTTATTAATATTTAAACAAATTATTAATTAAACAAGAATTTATTAATATTTAAACAAATTATTAATTAAACAAGAATTTATTAATATTTAAACAAATTATTAATTAAACAAGAAATTATTAATATTTAAACAAATTATTAATTAAACAAGAATTTATTAATATTTAAACAAATTATTAATTAAACAAGAATTTATTAATATTTAAACAAATTATTAATTAAACAAGAATTTATTAATATTTAAACAAATTATTAATTAAACAAGAAATTATTAATATGTAAACAAATTATTAATTAAACAAGAATTTATTAATATGTAAACAAATTATTAATTAAACAAGAATTTATTAATATTTAAACAAATTTTAAATTAAACAAGAAATTATTAATATTTAAACAAATTTTAAATTAAACAAGAAATTATTAATATTTAAACAAATTTTTTATTAAACAAGAAATTATTAATATTTAAACAAATTATTAATTAAACAAGAAATTAATATTTAACCAAAAACATTTTTCCCCCATCCTACATGTTAACAGATGAGGTTGGTGAAAGATAGTTTTCCGTCCAAGTTACGCAGGTTTCGTCATATAGAGGACCTTCTATGAGAGAAACCTTAAGATAATACTGCAAAATTTTTCCGACTTGTACATGTTTCCAGCTTAGATAGGTTATACTTTAATATTCTAACCACGTTAAGTTCACCGTACCCACCGAAGACAACGGATTTCACTTACGCCATAGTATATGCAGTTTTAAAAGCATAGTAGGCCTAATATATTAACATCGTTCAATTCGTATATGATAATAACATTCTAACCACGTTAAGTTTGTTTGCTTGTTTGGAAATTTTACGCATAGCTACACGATGGCTATCTGCGCTAGCCGTCCCTAATTTAGCAGTGTAAAGCTAGAAGGAAGGCAACTAGTCATCACCACCCACCGCTAACTCTTGGGCTACACTTTTACCAACAAATAGTGGGATTGACCGAACATTATAACGCCCCTACGGTTGAAAGGGCGAGCATGTTTGGTGTGACAGGGATTCAAACCCGGGACCCTCAGAGTACGAGTCAAACGCCTTAGCCCATCTGGCCATGCCAGGGCCTTTCTATAGAAATCAGTAAATTTAGCGAATGATTGTCTAAATACGAATCTTAAAACATTATGTACATCTAGAACAGTTTTGTAAAACTTGTTTAATAATTAAGCACAAAACTACACAATGGGCTATCTGTGCTCTGCCCACCACGGGTATCAAAACCCTGTTTATAGCTGCGTCAGTCCGCAGACATACCGTTGTGCCACTAGAGGGCTCTGTAAAATTTTATTCACCAGATTTGTCTAAATGAAGTCTTCCAAGAAATTTCAAAATTTTCAGTATCCCCAGTTTTTGTCCAGTTATGAAAACAGGCCCAGCATGGTTAGGGCATGAAAACAGGACCAGCATGGTTAGGGCGCTCGACTCGAATATCCGTCACACCAAACATGCCCGTCCTTTCAGCCGTAGGGGTGTTATAAATCTACGATCAATCCCACTATTCGTTGGTAAAAGAGTAGCCCCAGAGTTGGCTGTGGGTAATGATGACTAGCTTCTTTTCCTCTAGTCTTATTAGTCTAATTAGGGACGGCTAGCGTAGATAGCCCTCGAGTAGCTTTGTGCGAAATTCAGAAACAAACAAAAGATTGTAAAGTTGACCTACTTTATGAATGTTCACGAAGTATGCCAATCAAATATTCACACTGTAAATATGAAGTATTGAATCTAAACCTTTTGGTTATAATTGTTATTGAAATGATTGGTTTGTTTCGAATTTCGCGCTAAGGTACACGAGGGCTATCTGCGTTAGCCGTCCCTAATTTAGCAGTGTAAGACTAGAGGGTAGGCAACTAGTCATCACCACTCACCGCCAACTCTTGGGCTACTCTTTTATCAAAGAATAGTGGGATTGATCGTCACAATATAACGCCCCAAGGCTGAAAGGGCGAGCATGTTTGGTGTGACGGGGATTCGAGCCCGCCACCTTAAGGTCACGAGTCGATCGCTCTAACCAGCTGTCCCTGCCGGGTCTTCTCGAATTAAAACTGTCTTGAAAATACGTGTACGGATAGATCGATTTACAGTTGCTTGTTTCTCTGTAATGGACCGAGCTGGAGCAGTAAAACAAAGTTTCAAACATTTCATGTTGCATGTTTGTGTAAGTGATGGCATAACATTTATCAAGAAGGAATCCATTTCCTTGTCGTGTAAGAAAAGCATAATTCAATATCAGCTCATCCAGTGGCGGATTTAAGGTTGTGTGGGCCCAGGGGCTAATACCTTTTATAAGCCTTATATCCGAAGTAATTTTACATATAATAAAATTATCATTGGGCCCCCAATAACACCATCTGCCCTGTAGCTGAGCCCTCTCCAGCCCCTACCTAAATACGTCACTGAGTTCGTGATATGACGAATTGGGGGCACATCTCTCACATGTCAAATCTCATAAGGAGGACGAATTCTCCATTTGTGGATTTTATGGAACCGGACGTGGCTTAGCGGTTTGCGTGAAGGTTTATGAATCCAAGAATTCGTGGCTCGCGTCCCATTACCAGAAAAATCGTACTTCAAGCTGTATAAGAGTAATGGTAAGATCCCAGAATTCGATTAATAGTCCAAGGATGGACAGTAGGTGCTGGTGACTAATCACTGTTCCTTTAGTCTATCAGTTCAAAATAAGGACAGACAGTCCTTGTGTGTAAAACAAACATAAACATTAAGATTACAGTTCGTCTGTTATTACAGTGTTATTCAAACTGAATTTTCGTGCATGTTGATGTGCTAATCTTAGAACTCTCCTGAGCTTCGCTGGTTTCATCGTATATACGTTTAAGTATTCGTTTCATCTTTCAATAAATTTTCTGATGTAAGCTTGACTTAAGAAAGAGTGAAGATGGATTGGATGTTTTAGGTTCGCATCTTTCCAGGTACTGCAGTCTTAGTCCAAGTTAAAATAAACTCCTACAATAGGATAAAGGAACATCGTTTTAAATCCAACCATGTTAGTTCAATAAACAAAAACTAGGTTGAAATCATTCAACTCATTGTTTTTCAGCCGTAGGAGCGTCACAATGTCACGATCAATCCCATCATTATTTGGTAAAAGAGTATTCCAAGAGATTCAGAGGTGGGTGGTGATGACCAGCTGCCTTCCTTTCAGTCTTTTACTGCTAAATTAGGGGCGACAAGCGCAGATGGCCTTTTTGTGAACTTTGGCGAAATTCAAACCAAAACCAAACCCTTATTTTTAGTATCTATTTGTTCAGTACCAATGAGTCCACTGGTAAAATACTAATAATTACTTTCGTCAGATTGGTTACGTGGTTTTTAAAATGAACAGCATAACCAAAAGCTACTTATGACGTCACCCGATCATGAATATATTTGTTTGTTGAATTTTGCGCTAAATAACACGAGGGCGATCAGCGCTAACCGTCCCTACTTTTGAAGTGATAGACCTGATGGAACGAGTATCTTGTCAGACCGAACAATAGGATTTGACAGTTACTCTTACAACGCATGCACAACCTCAAAGGTCGAGGCACGATATCTGTTAGGAGTAACGAGACGTGAACTATGGAACCTCAGCTCCAAAGACCGACAACACGCTAACCATTGGGCTGTGTACCAGAAGGTCTCTAACCTCCGTACCACGACTTTATACTAAAACAATCCTTCGATTTAACTACCACTTAGCAAGTATGTAGCTACTCGGGAACTATCTGCGATAGCAGTCCTAATTTAGCAGTGTGAGACAAGAGGGAAGGCAGCTAGTCATCACCACTCACCGCCAACTCTTGGATTACTCTTTTACCAAGGAATAGTGGGATTGACCGTCACATTGTAATGCCCTCACGCCGGAAAGGGTGGGCATGATTGGTGCGATGGGGATTCGAACCTACGACCCTCAGATTAGGAAGTGAAGAGCCTTAACCACCTGCCCATGCCGGGCCTGTAAGATAGACAGTGCTCTATAAGATGAGTAGATTTTAATTTTTTTTATTTGTTGTTAAGGGCAAATAGACTATCTATACTCTGAAAAATGCAGGTATCGAAACCCAAATTTAGCGTTACAAGCCCTTACACTTATTGCTGAGGTACTGAAATGGTTTTAAAACCAGTCTATAATATGTTAGTTGTTCTTAAATTTTATGTAAGTGAATGTTTCTATTAGTGAAAAATTAACACATTTATCTTCAGTTTTTAAAATTGATTTCCTATGAATTGTGTGAAATACATTAAAAACAACATTAGAAACAGCACTTTCTTTCATCATTAAAGTTAAATTGTTTCTCTGTTAATCTTATGTTGGTTTCGTAGGTCAAACAGGCTTTAGTGAACCATTCTAACACATAAAACCATAATTGGGCATCAGAGTTACTTTCTGAACAACAGTAATATTTAACCATGCTAATAGAGAATATTCCCTGGTTACAATTACTGGTTAACTTAGAAATAGAAGGTGAACGGAGGTTATGTTTTCACCTCTGTGTGATTGTTGGCAAGACTTCGCAAAAATAGATGAATGAATTTGAACGAAAGTTGGTACATATTTGGACTAGGACTCACCTTAGAATTGACTGGTTTTGGGGGGTCAAGGTCACAGCAGGGTCACGAAAGTCCAACATATCTCTACCTGTTAACATGAGGACCGATTTTTCACATTACATTTGCTCTATAACTTATTCAAAACTGATCGAATTTTGATGAAACTATAAGCCCTCATGGTCCGTGTATTTTGATAACGACAAATACACTGATGTATTTTCGTATATTTTTGGGGCTGAATATGATCAACGGTGTACGATGGAGGTACATACCCCACTGGGTGTTCCTCCATTTAGTTATGTTCACACTAATATATACAGTATAATAAACAAATGTAGTGGTCGACGATTCCTTGAATAACTTTATTTAAAAATGAGAAAACAACTGATGTATTTACTAAATGTGTTGAGTTCTGCACTTAAGAATGCTTATTAAACCTGATAATTATTGTCTTAGTTTGTGTCACATACTTTTATCAAAAGTAGTAATTATTGTCTTAGTTTGTGTCACATGATTTTATTAAAGGTAGTAATTATTGCTTTAATTTGTGTCACATGATTTAACTAAACCTGACAGTGACTGTCTCAGTTTGTGTCACATGATTTAATTAAACCTGAGAATGACTGTCTTAGTTTGTGTGACATGATTTTATTGAAGGTAGTAATTACTGTCTAAATTTGTGTCACATAATTTTATCAAAAGTAGTAATTATTGTCTTAGTTTGTGTCATATAATTCTATCAAAAGTAGTAATTATTGTCTTAGTTTGTGTCACATAATTTTATCAAAAGTAGTAATTATTGTCTTAGTTTGTGTCACATAATTTTATTAAAAGTGATAACTGTTGTCTCAGTTTGTATCACATAATTTTATTAAAAGTGATAACTGTTGTCTCAGTTTGTGTCACATAATTTTATTAAAAGTGATAACTGTTGTTTCAGTTTGTATCACATAATTTTATCAAAGGCAGTAATTATTGTCTTAGTTTGTGTCACATAATTTTATTAAAAGTGATAACTGTTGCCTCAGTTTGTATCACATAATTTTATTAAAAGTGATAACTGTTGTCTCAGTTTGTGTCACATAATTTTATTAAAAGTGATAACTGTTGTCTCAGTTTGTATCACATAATTTTATTAAAAGTGATAACTGTTGTCTTTGTTTGTATCACATAATTTTATTAAAAGTGATAACTGTTGTCTCAGTTTGTATCACATAATTCTATTAAAAGTGATAACTGTTGTCTCAGTTTGTGTCACATAATTTTATTAAAAGTGATAACTGTTGTCTCAGTTTGTATCACATAATTTTATTAAAAGTGATAACTGTTGTCTCAGTTTGTATCACATAATTTTATTAAAAGTGATAACTGTTGTCTCAGTTTGTATCACATAATTTTATTAAAAGTGATAACTGTTGTCTTTGTTTGTATCACATAATTTTATTAAAAGTGATAACTGTTGTCTCAGTTTGTATCACATAATTTTATTAAAAGTGATAACTGTTGTCTCAGTTTGTGTCACATAATTTTATTAAAAGTGATAACTGTTGTTTCAGTTTGTATCACATAATTTTATCAAAGGCAGTAATTATTGTCTTAGTTTGTGTCACATAATTTTATTAAAAGTGATAACTGTTGTCTCAGTTTGTGTCACATAATTTTATTAAAAGTGATAACTGTTGTCTCAGTTTGTATCACATAATTTTATTAAAAGTGATAACTGTTGTCTCAGTTTGTATCACATAATTTTATTAAAAGTGATAACTCTTGTCTCAGTTTGTATCACATAATTTTATTAAAAGTGATAACTGTTGTCTCAGTTTGTATCACATAATTTTATTAAAAGTGATAACTCTTGTCTCAGTTTGTATCACATAATTTTATTAAAAGTGATAGCTGTTGTCTCAGTTTGCACCATATATCATTACTTGAATCTCTAAACTGAATTTTGAATGGATTCTTATGAAAAACGTTTTACATAAATCTTCAACATTTTATAAAATCAAAATGAATAACAACTACTTAGTTTTATAAGTCATTTTTATCCAAAAATTAGCAAAAATATTTCTTCAAATTACAAACACATACAGCATGTTACTAGAATACTGTTATATTTTTTCAGAGGCACTATGCATCTAATCAAACAACTATTGACATTAAACCATCACTTGACAAAAAAATGTCACACTATATATCATTCGTTTATAAAGAATTCACCACTATCTATGAAGAAATCTCTATAAAGAGTATTTATAGTATTTGACATTCGTGAAATACATTTAGGTTTGAACACAATCATCCAAATCAACTAATGGAATAAAGAGGGATAAATTGTGTTTATCAGTATCAACTAGTGGAATAAAGTGAAATGAACTGTATTACCAGTATCAACTAGTAGAATAAAGGGGGATAGACTGTGTTTATCAGTATCAACTAGTGGAATAAAGAGGGATAAACTGTGTTTACCAGTATCAACTAGTGGAATAAAGAGGGATAAACTGTGTTTACCAGTATCAACTAGTGGAATAAAGGGGGATAAACTGTGTTTATCAGTATCAACTAGTGGAATAAAGAGGGATAAACTGTGTTTACCAGTATCAACTAGTGGAATAAAGAGGGATAAACTGTGTTTATCAGTATCAACTAGTGGAATAAAGGGGGATAAACTGTGTTTATCAGTATCAACTAGTGAAATAAAGAGAAATAAACTGTGTTTATCAGTATCAACTAGTGGAATAAAGAGGGATAAACTGTGTTTATCAGTATCAACTAGTGGAATAAAGAGGGATAAACTGTGTTTACCAGTATCAACTAGTGGAATAAAGAGGGATAAACTGTGTTTACCAGTATCAACTAGTGGAATAAAGAGGGATAAACTGTGTTTACCAGTATCAACTAGTGGAATAAAGAGGGATAAACTGTGTTTATCAGTATCAACTAGTGGAATAAAGAGGGATAAACTGTGTTTATCAGTATCAACTAGTGGAATAAAGGGGGATAGACTGTGTTTATCAGTATCAACTAGTGAAATAAAGTGAAATGAACTGTATTACCAGTATCAACTAGTAGAATAAAGAGGGATAGACTGTGTTTATCAGTATCAACTAGTAGAATAAAGAGGGATAGACTGTGTTTATCAGTATCAACTAGTAGAATAAAGAGGGATAGACTGTGTTTATCAGTATCAACTAGTAGAATAAAGAGGGATAGACTGTGTTTATCAGTATCAACTAGTAGAATAAAGAGGGATAAACTGTGTTTATCAGTATCAACTAGTAGAATAAAGAGGGATAGACTGTGTTTATCAGTATCAACTAGTAGAATAAAGAGGGATAGACTGTGTTACCAGTATCAACCAGTGAAATAAAGTGAAATGAACTGTATTATCAGTATCAACCAGTGAAATAAAGTAAAATGAACTGTATTATCAGTATCAACTAGTGAAATAAAGTAAAATGAACTGTATTATCAGTATCAACTAGTGAAATAAAGTGAAATGAACTGTATTATCAGTATCAACCAGTGAAATAAAGTGAAATGAACTGTATTATCAGTATCAACTAGTGAAATAAAGTAAAATGAACTGTATTATCAGTATCAACTAGTGAAATAAAGTGAAATGAACTGTATTATCAGTATCAACTAGTGAAATAAAGTGAAATGAACTGTATTACCAGTATCAACTAGTGAAATAAAGTGAAATGAACTGTATTACCAGTATCAACCAGTGAAATAAAGTGAAATGAACTGTATTACCAGTATCAACCAGTGAAATAAAGTGAAATGAACTGTATTATCAGTATCAACTAGTAGAATAAAGAGGGATAAACTGTGTTTATCAGTATCAACTAGTAGAATAAAGAGGGATAGACTGTGTTTATCAGTATCAACTAGTAGAATAAAGAGGGATAGACTGTGTTTATCAGTATCAACTAGTAGAATAAAGAGGGATAGACTGTGTTTATCAGTATCAACTAGTGAAATAAAGTGAAATGAACTGTATTACCAGTATCAACTAGTAGAATAAAGAGGGATAGACTGTGTTTATCAGTATCAACTAGTAGAATAAAGAGGGATAGACTGTGTTTATCAGTATCAACTAGTAGAATAAAGAGGGATAGACTGTGTTTATCAGTATCAACTAGTGGAATAAAGTGAAATGAACTGTATTACCAGTATCAACTAGTGAAATAAAGTGAAATGAACTGTATTACCAGTATCAACTAGTGAAATAAAGTGAAATAAACTGTATTACCAGTATCAACTAGTGAAATAAAGTGAAATGAACTGTATTATCAGTATCAACTAGTGGAATAAAGTGAAATGAACTGTATTACCAGTATCAACCAGTGAAATAAAGTGAAATGAACTGTATTATCAGTATCAACTAGTGAAATAAAGTGAAATGAACTGTATTATCAGTATCAACTAGTGAAATAAAGTGAAATGAACTGTATTACCAGTATCAACTAGTGAAATAAAGTGAAATGAACTGTATTACCAGTATCAACCAGTGAAATAAAGTGAAATGAACTGTATTATCAGTATCAACTAGTGAAATAAAGTGAAATGAACTGTATTACCAGTATCAACTAGTGAAATAAAGTGAAATGAACTGTATTACCAGTATCAACTAGTGAAATAAAGTGAAATGAACTGTATTACCAGTATCAACTAGTGAAATAAAGTGAAATGAACTGTATTACCAGTATCAACTAGTGAAATAAAGTGAAATGAACTGTATTACCAGTATCAACTAGTGAAATAAAGTGAAATGAACTGTATTACCAGTATCAACTAGTGAAATAAAGTGAAATGAACTGTATTACCAGTATCAACTAGTAGAATAAAGTGAAATGAACTGTATTACCAGTATCAACTAGTGAAATAAAGTGAAATGAACTGTATTACCAGTATCAACTAGTGAAATAAAGTGAAATGAACTGTATTACCAGTATCAACTAGTGAAATAAAGTGAAATGAACTGTATTACCAGTATCAACTAGTGAAATAAAGTGAAATGAACTGTATTACCAGTATCAACTAGTGAAATAAAGTGAAATGAACTGTATTACCAGTATCAACTAGTGAAATAAAGTGAAATGAACTGTATTACCAGTATCAACTAGTGAAATAAAGTGAAATGAACTGTATTACCAGTATCAACTAGTGAAATAAAGTGAAATGAACTGTATTACCAGTATCAACTAGTAGAATAAAGTGAAATGAACTGTATTACCAGTATCAACTAGTGAAATAAAGTGAAATGAACTGTATTACCAGTATCAACTAGTAGAATAAAGTGAAATGAACTGTATTACCAGTATCAACTAGTGAAATAAAGTGAAATGAACTGTATTATCAGTATCAACTAGTAGAATAAAGAGGGATAAACTGTGTTTATCAGTATCAACTAGTAGAATAAAGAGGGATAGACTGTGTTTATCAGTATCAACTAGTAGAATAAAGAGGGATAGACTGTGTTTATCAGTATCAACTAGTGGAATAAAGTGAAATGAACTGTATTACCAGTATCAACTAGTGAAATAAAGTGAAATGAACTGTATTACCAGTATCAACTAGTGAAATAAAGTGAAATGAACTGTATTATCAGTATCAACTAGTGAAATAAAGTGAAATGAACTGTATTATCAGTATCAACTAGTGAAATAAAGTGAAATGAACTGTATTATCAGTATCAACTAGTGGAATAAAGTGAAATGAACTGTATTATCAGTATCAACTAGTGAAATAAAGTGAAATGAACTGTATTACCAGTATCAACCAGTGAAATAAAGTGAAATGAACTGTATTATCAGTATCAACCAGTGAAATAAAGTGAAATGAACTGTATTACCAGTATCAACTAGTGAAATAAAGTGAAATGAACTGTATTACCAGTATCAACCAGTGAAATAAAGTGAAATGAACTGTATTACCAGTATCAACCAGTGAAATAAAGTGAAATGAACTGTATTACCAGTATCAACCAGTGAAATAAAGTGAAATGAACTGTATTATCAGTATCAACCAGTGAAATAAAGTGAAATGAACTGTATTACCAGTATCAACTAGTGGAATAAAGTGAAATGAACTGTATTACCAGTATCAACTAGTGAAATAAAGTGAAATGAACTGTATTATCAGTATCAACTAGTGAAATAAAGTGAAATGAACTGTATTATCAGTATCAACTAGTGAAATAAAGTGAAATGAACTGTATTACCAGTATCAACTAGTAGAATAAAGTGAAATGAACTGTATTACCAGTATCAACTAGTGAAATAAAGTGAAATGAACTGTATTACCAGTATCAACTAGTAGAATAAAGTGAAATGAACTGTATTACCAGTATCAACTAGTGAAATAAAGTGAAATGAACTGTATTATCAGTATCAACTAGTAGAATAAAGAGGGATAAACTGTGTTTATCAGTATCAACTAGTAGAATAAAGAGGGATAACTGTGTTTATCAGTATCAACTAGTAGAATAAAGAGGGATAGAACTGTGTTTATCAGTATCAACTAGTGGAATAAAGTGAAATGAACTGTATTACCAGTATCAACTAGTGAAATAAAGTGAAATGAACTGTATTACCAGTATCAACTAGTGAAATAAAGTATTACCAGTATGAAATGAACTGTATTATCAGTATCAACTAGTGAAATAAAGTGAAATGAACTGTATTATCAGTATCAACTAGTGAAATAAAGTGAAATGAACTGTATTACCAGTATCAACTAGTGAAATAAAGTGAAATGAACTGTATTACCAGTATCAACTAGTGAAATAAAGTGAAATGAACTGTATTACCAGTATCAACTAGTGAAATAAAGTGAAATGAACTGTATTACCAGTATCAACTAGTGAAATAAAGTGAAATGAACTGTATTATCAGTATCAACTAGTGAAATAAAGTGAAATGAACTGTATTACCAGTATCAACTAGTAGTGAAATAAAGTGAAATGAACTGTATTATCAGTATCAACTAGTGAAATCAAAGTGAAATGAACTGTATTATCAGTATCAACTAGTGTATTAAATCAACTAGTGAAATAAAGTGAAATGAACTGTATTACCAGTATCAACTAGTGAAATAAAGTGAAATGAACTGTATTACCAGTATCAACTAGTGAAATAAAGTGAAATGAACTGTATTACCAGTATCAACTAGTGAAATAAAGTGAAATGAACTGTATTACCAGTATCAACTAGTGAAATAAAGTGAAATGAACTGTATTACCAGTATCAACTAGTGAAATAAAGTGAAATGAACTGTATTACCAGTATCAACTAGTGAAATAAAGTGAAATGAACTGTATTACCAGTATCAACTAGTGAAATAAAGTGAAATGAACTGTATTACCAGTATCAACTAGTGAAATAAAGTGAAATGAACTGTATTATCAGTATCAACTAGTGAAATAAAGTGAAATGAACTGTATTACCAGTATCAACTAGTGAAATAAAGTGAAATGAACTGTATTACCAGTATCAACTAGTGAAATAAAGTGAAATGAACTGTATTACCAGTATCAACTAGTGAAATAAAGTGAAATGAACTGTATTACCAGTATCAACTAGTGAAATAAAGTGAAATGAACTGTATTACCAGTATCAACTAGTGAAATAAAGTGAAATGAAATTACCAGTATGAACTAGTGAAATAAAGTGAAATGAACTGTATTACCAGTATCAACTAGTGAAATAAAGTGAAATGAACTGTATTACCAGTATCAACTAGTGAAATAAAGTGAAATGAACTGTATTACCAGTATCAACTAGTGAAATAAAGTGAAATGAACTGTATTACCAGTATCAACTAGTGAAATAAAGTGAAATGAACTGTATTACCAGTATCAACTAGTGAAATAAAGTGAAATGAACTGTATTACCAGTATCAACTAGTGAAATAAAGTGAAATGAACTGTATTACCAGTATCAACTAGTGAAATAAAGTGAAATGAACTGTATTACCAGTATCAACTAGTGAAATAAAGTGAAATGAACTGTATTACCAGTATCAACTAGTGAAATAAAGTGAAATGAACTGTATTACCAATCAAAGTGAAATAAAGTGAAATGAACTGTATTACCAGTATCAACTAGTGAAATAAAGTGAAATGAACTGTATTACCAGTATCAACTGTGAATTACCAGTATCAACTAGTGAAATAAAGTGAAATGAACTGTATTACCAGTATCAACTAGTGAAATAAAGTGAAATGAACTGTATTACCAGTATCAACTAGTGAAATAAAGTGAAATGAAATGAACTGTGAATTACCAGTATCAACTAGTGAAATAAAGTGAAATGAACTGTATTACCAGTATCAACTAGTGAAATAAAGTGAAATGAACTGTATTACCAGTATCAACTAGTGAAATAAAGTGAAATGAACTGTATTACCAGTATCAACTAGTGAAATAAAGTGAAATGAACTGTATTACCAGTATCAACTAGTGAAATAAAGTGAAATGAACTGTATTACCAGTATCAACTAGTGAAATAAAGTGAAATGAACTGTATTACCAGTATCAACTAGTGAAATAAAGTGAAATGAACTGTATTACCAGTATCAACTAGTGAAATAAAGTGAAATGAACTGTATTATCAGTATCAAAGTGAAATGAACTGTATTACCAGTATCAACTAGTGAAATAAAGTGAAATGAACTTACCAGTATCAACTAGTGAAATAAAGTGAAATGAACTGTATTACCAGTATCAACTAGTGAAATAAAGTGAAATGAACTGTATTACCAGTATCAACTAGTGAAATAAAGTGAAATGAACTGTATTACCAGTATCAACTAGTGAAATAAAGTGAAATGAACTGTATTACCAGTATCAACTAGTGAAATAAAGTGAAATGAACTGTATTACCAGTATCAACTAGTGAAATAAAGTGAAATGAACTGTATTTATCAACAGTATCAACTACTGTGAAATCAAAGTGAAATAAAGTGAAATGAACTGTATTACCAGTGTGAAATGAACTGTATTACCAGTATCAACTAGTGAAATAAAGTGAAATGAACTGTATTACCAGTATCAACTAGTGAAATAAAGTGAAATGAACTGTATTACCAGTATCAACTAGTGAAATAAAGTGAAATGAACTGTATTACCAGTATCAACTAGTGAAATAAAGTGAAATGAACTGTATTACCAGTATCAACTAGTGAAATAAAGTGAAATGAACTGTATTATCCAGTATCAACTGAAAGTGTATTACCAATAAAGTGAAATAAAGTGAAATGAACTGTATTACCAGTATCAACTAGTGAAATAAAGTGAAATGAACTGTATTACCAGTATCAACTAGTGAAATAAAGTGAAATGAACTGTATTACCAGTATCAACTAGTGAAATAAAGTGAAATGAACTGTATTACCAGTATCAACTAGTGAAATAAAGTGAAATGAACTGTATTACCAGTATCAAGCAGTGAAATAAAACTGAACTGTATTACCAGTATCAAAGTGAAATAAAGTGAAATGAACTGTATTACCAGTATCAACTAGTGAAATAAAGTGAAATGAACTGTATTACCAGTATCAACTAGTGAAATAAAGTGAAATGAACTGTATTACCAGTATCAACCAGTGAAATAAAGTGAAATGAACTGTATTACCAGTATCAAAGTGAAATAAAGTGAAATGAACTGTATTACCAGTATCAACTAGTGAAATAAAAATGAACTGTATTACCAGTATCAACTAGTGAAATTGAACCAGTATCAACTAGTGAAATAAAGTGAAATGAACTGTATTACCAGTATCAACTAGTGAAATAAAGTGAAATGAACTGTATTACCAGTATCAACTAGTGTATTACCAATAAAGTGAAATAAAGTGAAATGAATTACCAGTATCAACTAGTGAAATAAAGTGAAATGAACTGTATTACCAGTATCAACTAGTGAAATAAAGTGAAATGAACTGTATTACCAGTATCAACTAGTGAAATAAAGTGAAATGAACTGTATTACCAGTATCAACTAGTGAAATAAAGTGAAATGAACTGTATTACCAGTATCAACTAGTGAAATAGTGAAATGAATAAAGTATCAACTAGTGAAATAAAGTTTATCAGAAATGAACTGTATTACCAGTATCAACTAGTGAAATAAAGTGAAATGAACTGTATTAGTATCAGTATCAACTAGTGAAGTATCAAAGTGAAATGAACTGTATTACCAGTATCAACTAGTGAAATAAAGTTTATCAGTATGAAATGAACTGAAATGAACTGTATTACCAGTATCAACCAGAAATAAAGTGAAATGAACTGTATTACAGTATCAACTAGTGAAATAAAGTGAAATGAACTGTATTACCAGTATCAACTAGTGAAATAAAGTGAAATGAACTGTATTACCAGTATCAACTAGTGAAATAAAGTGAAATGAACTGTATTACCAGTAGTGAAATAAAGTGAAATGAACTGTATTATCAGTATCAACTAGTGAAATAAAGTGAAATGAACTGTATTACCAGTATCAACTAGTGATGAATAAAGTGAAATGAACTGTAGTTACCAGTATCAACTAGTGAAATAAAGTGAAATGAACTGTATTATCAGTATCAACTAGTGAAATAAAGTGAAATGAACTGTATTATCAACAGTATCAACTAGTGAAATAAAGTGAAATGAACTGTATTACCAGTATCAACTAGTGAAATAAAGTGAAATGAACTGTATTACCAGTATCAACTAGTGAAATAAAGTGAAATGAACTGTATTACCAGTATCAACTAGTGAAATAAAGTGAAATGAACTGTATTACCAGTATCAACTAGTGAAATAAAGTGAAATGAACTGTATTATCAGTATCAACTAGTGGAATAAAGTGAAATGAACTGTATTATCAGTATCAACTAAAGTGAAATGAATTATCAGTATCAACTAGTGAAATAAAGTGAAATGAACTGTATTACCAGTATCAACTAGTGAAATAAAGTGAAATGAACTGTATTACCAGTATCAACTAGTGAAATAAAGTGAAATGAACTGTATTACCAGTATCAACTAGTGAAATAAAGTGAAATGAACTGTATTACCAGTATCAACTAGTGAAATAAAGTGAAATGAACTGTATTACCAGTATCAACTAGTGAAATAGTGAAATGAACTGTATTAAACTAGTGAAATAAAGTGAAATGAACTGTATTATCAGTATCAACTAGTGAAATAGTGAAATGAACTGTATTACCAGTATCAACTAGTGAAATGAAATGAACTGTGTTTATCAGTATCAACTAGTGAAATAAAGTGAAATGAACTGTATTACCAGTATCAACTAGTGAAATAAAGTGAAATGAACTGTATTACCAGTATCAACTAGTGAAATAAAGTGAAATGAAATTACCAGTATCAACTAGTGAAATAAATGAAATGAACTGTATTACCAGTATCAACTAGTGAAATAAAGTGAAATGAACTGTATTACCAGTATCAACTAGTGAAATAAAGTGAAATGAACTGTATTACCAGTATCAACTAGTGAAATAAAGTGAAATGAACTGTATTACCAGTATCAACTAGTGAAATAAAGTGAAATGAACTGTATTACCAGTATCAACTAGTGAAATAAAGTGAAATGTATCAACTGTGTATTACCAGTATCAACTAGTGAAATAAAGTGAAATGAACTGTATTACCAGTATCAACTAGTGAAATAAAGTGAAATGAACTGTATTACCAGTATCAACTAGTGAAATAAAGTGAAATGAACTGTATTACCAGTATCAACTAGTGAAATAAAGTGAAATGAACTGTATTACCAGTATCAACTAGTGAAATAAAGTGAAATGAACTGTATTACCAGTATCAACTAGTGAAATAAAGTGAAATGAACTGTATTACCAGTATCAACTAGTGAAATAAAGTGAAATGAACTGTATTACCAGTATCAACTAGTGAAATAAAGTGAAATGAACTGTATTACCAGTATCAACTAGTGAAATAAAAGTGAAATGAACTGTATTACCAGTATCAACTAGTGAAATAAAGTGAAATGAACTGTATTACCAGTATCAACTAGTGAAATAAAGTGAAATGAACTGTATTACCAGTATCAACTAGTGAAATAAAGTGAAATGAACTGTACCAGTATCAACCAGTGAAATCAACTAGAACTGTATTACCAATGAAAAGTGAAATGAACTGTATTACCAGTATCAACTAGTGAAATAAAGTGAAATGAACTGTATTACCAGTATCAACTGAAATGAACTGTATTACCAGTATCAACTAGTGAAATAAAGTGAAATGAACTGTATTACCAGTATCAACTAGTGAAATAAAGTGAAATGAACTGTATTACCAGTATCAACTAGTGAAATAAAGTGAAATGAACTGTATTACCAGTATCAACTAGTGAAATAAAGTGAAATGAACTGTATTACCAGTATCAACTAGTGAAATAAAGTGAAATGAACTGTATTACCAGAAATAAAGTGAAATGAACTGTATTACCAGTATCAACTAGTGAAATAAAGTGAAATGAACTGTATTACCAGTATCAACTAGTGAAATAAAGTGAAATGAACTGTATTACCAGTATCAACTAGTGAAATAAAGAAATGAAATTACCAGTATCAACTAGTGAAATAAATGAAATGAACTGTATTACCAGTATCAACTAGTGAAATAAAGTGAAATGAACTGTATTACCAGTATCAACTAGTGAAATAAAGTGAAATGAACTGTATTACCAGTATCAACTAGTGAAATAAAGTGAAATGAACTGTATTTATCAACAGTATCAACTAGTGAAATAAAGTGAAATGAACTGTACCAGTATCAAAGTGAAAAGTGAAATGAACTGTATTACCAGTATCAACTAGTGAAATAAAGTGAAATGAACTGTATTACCAGTATCAACTAGTGAAATAAAGTGAAATGAACTGTATTACCAGTATCAACTAGTGAAATAAAGTGAAATGAACTGTATTACAGTATAGTGAAATAAAGTGAAATGAACTGTATTACCAGTATCAACTAGTGAAATAAAGTGAAATGAACTGTATTACCAGTATCAACTAGTGAAATAAAGTGAAATGTATCAACTAGTGTATTACTGTATTACCAGTATCAACTAGTGAAATAAAGTGAAATGAACTGTATTACCAGTATCAACTAGTGAAATAAAGTGAAATGAACTGTATTACCAGTATCAACTAGTGAAATAAAGTGAAATGAACTGTATTACCAGTATCAACTAGTGAAATAAAGTGAAATGAACTGTATTACCAGTATCAACTAGTGAAATAAAGTGAAATGAACTGTATTACCAGTATCAACTAGTGAAATAAAGTGAAATGAACTGTATTACCAGTATCAACTAGTGAAATAAAGTGAAATGAACTGTATTACCAGTATCAACTAGTGAAATAAAGTGAAATGAACTGTATTACCAGTATCAACTAGTGAAATAAAGTGAAATGAACTGTATTACCAGTATCAACTAGTGAAATAAAGTGAAATGAACTGTATTACCAGTATCAACTAGTGAAATAAAGTGAAATGAACTGTATTACCAGTATCAACTAGTGAAATAAAGTGAAATGAACTGTATTACCAGTATCAACTAGTGAAATAAAGTGAAATGAACTGTATTACCAGTATCAACTAGTGTATCAACTAAATAAAGTGAAATGAACTGTATTACCAGTATCAACTAGTGAAATAAAGTGAAATGAACTGTATTACCAGTATCAACTAGTGAAATAAAGTGAAATGAACTGTGTTTATCAACAGTATCAACTAGTGAAATAAAGTGAAATGAACTGTATTACCAGTATCAACTAGTGAAATAAAGTGAAATGAACTGTATTACCAGTATCAACTAGTGAAATAAAGTGAAATGAACTGTATTATCAGTATCAACTAGTGAAATAAAAGTGAAATGAACTGTATTACCAGTATCAACTAGTGAAATAAAGTGAAATGAACTGTATTACCAGTATCAACTAGTGAAATAAAGTGAAATGAACTGTATTACCAGTATCAACTAGTACCAGTATCAACTAAATAAAGTGAAATGAACTGTATTACCAGTATCAACTAGTGAAATAAAGTGAAAATGAACTGTATTACCAGTATCAACTAGTGAAATAAAGTGAAATGAACTGTATTACCAGTATCAACTAGTGAAATAAAGTGAAATGAACTGTATTTATCAGTATCAACTAGTGAAATAAAGTGAAATGAACTGTATTACCAGTATCAACTAGTGAAATAAAGTGAAATGAACTGTATTACCAGTATCAACTAGTGAAATAAAGTGAAATGAACTGTATTACCAGTATCAACTAGTGAAATAAAGTGAAATGAACTGTATTACCAGTATCAACTAGTGAAATAAAGTGAAATGAACTGTATTACCAGTATCAACTAGTGAAATAAAGTGAAATGAACTGTATTACCAGTATCAACTAGTGAAATAAAGTGAAATGAACTGTATTACCAGTATCAACTAGTGAAATAAAGTGAAATGAACTGTATTACCAGTATCAACTAGTGAAATAAAGTGAAATGAACTGTATTACCAGTATCAACTAGTGAAATAAAGTGAAATGAACTGTATTACCAGTATCAACTAGTGAAATAAAGTGAAATGAACTGTATTACCAGTATCAACTAGTGAAATAAAGTGAAATGAACTGTATTACCAGTATCAACTAGTGAAATAAAGTGAAATGAACTGTATTACCAGTATCAACTAGTGAAATAAAGTGAAATGAACTGTATTACCAGTATCAACTAGTGAAATAAAGTGAAATGAAATTACCAGTATCAACTGTGAAATTATCAGTATCAACTAGTGAAATAAAGTGAAATGAACTGTATTACCAGTATCAACTAGTGAAATAAAGTGAAATGAACTGTATTACCAGTATCAACTAGTGAAATAAAGTGAAATGAACTGTATTACCAGTATCAACTAGTGAAATAAAGTGAAATGAACTGTATTACCAGTATCAACTAGTGAAATAAAGAACTGTATTACCAGTAAACTAGTGAAATGAACTGTATTACCAGTATCAACTAGTGAAATAAATAAATGAACTGTATTACCAGTATCAACTAGTGAAATAAAGTGAAATGAACTGTATTACCAGTATCAACTAGTGAAATAAAGTGAAATGAACTGTATTACCAGTATCAACTAGTGAAATAAAGTGAAATGAACTGTATTACCAGTATCAACTAGTGAAATAAAAATAAACTGTATTACCAGTATCAACTAGTGAAATGAACTGTATTACCAGTATCAACTAGTGAAATAAAGTGAAATGAACTGTATTACCAGTATCAACTAGTGAAATAAAGTGAAATGAACTGTATTACCAGTATCAACTAGTGAAATAAAGTGAAATGAACTGTATTACCAGTATCAACTAGTGAAATAAAGTGATGAACTGTATTACCAGTATCAACTAGTGAAATAAAGTGAAATGAACTGTATTATCAGTATCAACTAGTGAAATAAAGTGAAATGAACTGTATTATCAGTATCAACTGTGAAATAAAGTGAAATTACTGTATTCAGTATCAACTAGTGAATAAAAATAAAGTGTTTATCAGTATCAACTGTGTTTATCAGTATCAACTAGTAGAATAAACTGATAAACTGTGTTTACCAGTATCAACTAGTGAAATAAAAGGGATATGAACTGTGTTTACCAGTATCAACTAGTGAAATAAAGTGAAATGAACTGTATTACCAGTATCAACTAGTGAAATAAAGTGAAATGAACTGTATTACCAGTATCAACTAGTGAAATAAAGTGAAATGAACTGTATTACCAGTATCAACTAGTGAAATAAAAGTGAAATGAACTGTATACCAGTATCCAGTATCAACTAGTGAAATAAAGTGAAATGAACTGTATTACCAGTATCAACTAGTGAAATAAAGTGAAATGAACTGTATTACCAGTATCAACTAGTGAAATAAAGTGAAATGAACTGTATTACCAGTATCAACTAGTGAAATAAAGTGAAATGAACTGTATTACCAGTATCAACTAGTGAAATAAAGTGAAATGAACTGTATTACCAGTATCAACTAGTGAAATAAAGTGAAATGAACTGTATTACCAGTATCAACTAGTGTATTACCAATCAACTAGTGGAAATGAAATGAACTGTATTACCAGTATCAACTAGTGAAATAAAGTGAAATGAACTGTATTACCAGTATCAACTAGTGAAATAAAGTGAAATGAACTGTATTACCAGTATCAACTAGTGAAATAAAGTGAAATGAACTGTATTACCAGTATCAACTAGTGAAATAAAGTGAAATGAACTGTATTACCAGTATCAACTAGTGAAATAAAGTATGAACATTATCAGTATAGTGAAGGGATGAAATCAGTATCAACTAGTAGAATAAAAAACTGTGTTTATCAGTATCAAAGTGAGGGATGAATTACCAGTATCAACTAGTGAAATAAAGTGAAGTATCAACTGTGGAATAAAGAGGGATAAACTGTGTTTACCAGTATCAACTAGTGAAATAAAGTGAAATGAACTGTATTACCAGTATCAACTAGTGAAATAAAGTGAAATGAACTGTATTACCAGTATCAACTAGTGAAATAAAGTGAAATGAACTGTATTACCAGTATCAACTAGTGAAATAAAGTGAAATGAACTGTATTACCAGTATCAACTAGTGAAATAAAGTGAAATGAACTGTATTACCAGTATCAACTAGTGAAATAAAGTGAAATGAACTGTATTACCAGTATCAACTAGTGAAATGAACTGTAAAGTATCAACTAGTGAAATGAACTGTATTACCAGTATCAACTAGTGAAATAAAGTGAAATGAACTGTATTACCAGTATCAACTAGTGAAATAAAGTGAAATGAACTGTATTACCAGTATCAACTAGTGAAATAAAGTGAAATGAACTGTATTACCAGTATCAACTAGTGAAATAAAGTGAAATGAACTGTATTACCAGTATCAACTAGTGAAATAAAGTGAAATGAACTGTATTACCAGTATCAACTAGTGAAATAAAGTGAAATGAACTGTATTACCAGTATCAACTAGTGAAATCAAAGTGAAATGAACTGTATTACCAGTATCAACTAGTGAAATAAAGTGAAATGAACTGTATTACCAGTATCAACTAGTGAAATAAAGTGAAATGAACTGTATTACCAGTATCAACTAGTGAAATAAAGTGAAATGAACTGTATTACCAGTATCAACTAGTGAAATAAAGTGAAAAACTGTATTATCAACTAGTGAAATAAAGTGAAATGAACTGTATTACCAGTATCAACTAGTGAAATAAAGTGAAATGAACTGTATTACCAGTATCAACTAGTGAAATAAAGTGAAATGAACTGTATTACCAGTATCAACTAGTGAAATAAAGTGAAATGAACTGTATTACCAGTATCAACTAGTGAAATAAAGTGAAATGAACTGTATTACCAGTATCAACTAGTGAAATAAAGTGAAATGAACTGTATTACCAGTATCAACTAGTGAAATAAAGTGAAATGAACTGTATTACCAGTATCAACTAGTGAAATAAAGTGAAATGAACTGTATTACCAGTATCAACTAGTGAAATAAAGTGAAATGAACTGTATTACCAGTATCAACTAGTAGAATAAAGAGGGAAAGTGAGTATGAACTAGTGAATAAAGAGGGATAAACTGTGTTTATCAGTATCAACTAGTGGAATAAAGAGGGATAAACTGTGTTTATCAGTATCAACTAGTGAAATAAAGTGAAATGAACTGTATTACCAGTATCAACTAGTGAAATAAAGTGAAATGAACTGTATTACCAGTATCAACTAGTGAAATAAAGAGGGATAAACTGTATTATCAGTATCAACTAGTGAAATAAAGTGAAATGAACTGTGTATTATCAGTATCAACTAGTGAAATAAAGTGAAATGAACTGTATTACCAGTATCAACTAGTGAAATAAAGTGAAATGAACTGTATTACCAGTATCAACTACTGTATTACCAGTATCAACTAGTGAAATAAAGTGAAATGAACTGTATTACCAGTATCAACAGTGAAATAAAGTGAAATGAACTGTATTACCAGTATCAACTAGTGAAATAAAGTGAAATGAACTGTATTACCAGTATCAACTAGTGAAATAAAGTGAAATGAACTGTATTACCAGTATCAACTAGTGAAATAAAGTGAAATGAACTGTATTACCAGTATCAACTAGTGAAATAAAGTGAAATGAACTGTATTACCAGTATCAACTAGTAGAATAAAGAGGGATAAACTGTGTTTATCAGTATCAACTAGTGGAATAAAGTGAAATGAACTGTATTATCAGTATCAACTAGTAGAATAAAGAATAAACTGTGTTTAAAGTAGAATAAAGTGAAATGAACTGTATTATCAGTATCAACTAGTGAAATAAAGTGAAATGAACTGTATTACCAGTATCAACTAGTGAAATAAAGTGAAATGAACTGTATTACCAGTATCAACTAGTGAAATAAAGTGAAATGAACTGTATTACCAGTATCAACTAGTGTATCAAAGTAAATAAAGTGAAATGAACTGTATTACCAGTATCAACTAGTGAAATAAAGTGAAATGAACTGTATTCAACAGTATCAACTAGTGAAATCAAAGTGAAATGAACTGTATTACCAGTATCAACTAGTGAAATAAAGTGAAATGAACTGTATTACCAGTATCAACTAGTGAAATAAAGTGAAATGAACTGTATTACCAGTATCAACTAGTGAAATAAAGTGAAATGAACTGTATTACCAGTATCAACTAGTGAAATAAAGTGAAATGAACTGTATTACCAGTATCAACTAGTGAAATAAAGTGAAAATGAACTGTATTACCAGTATCAACTAGTGAAATAAAGTGAAATGAACTGTATTACCAGTATCAACTAGTGAAATAAAGAAATGAAATTACCAGTATCAACTAGTATGAAATACTGTATTACCAGTATCAACTAGTGAAATAAAGTGAAATGAACTGTATTACCAGTATCAACTAGTGAAATAAAGTGAAATGAACTGTATTACCAGTATCAACTAGTGAAATAAAGTGAAATGAACTGTATTACCAGTATCAACTAGTGAAATAAAGTGAAATGAACTGTATTACCAGTATCAACTAGTGAAGTATCAACTAGTGAAATAAAGTGATGAACTGTATTATCAGTATCAACTAGTATTACCAATCAAAGTGAAATAAAGAAATGAACTGTATTACCAGTATCAACCAGTGAAATAAATGAAATGAACTGTATTACCAGTATCAACTAGTGAAATAAAAATGAACTGTATTACCAGAAATGAACTGTATTACCAGTATCAACTAGTGAAATAAAGTGAAATGAACTGTATTACCAGTATCAACTAGTGAAATACCAGTATCAACTAGTGAACTGTGTTTACTAGTGAAATAAAGTGAAATGAACTGTATTACCAGTATCAACTAGTGAAATAAAGTGAAATGAACTGTATTACCAGTATCAACTAGTGAAATAAAGTGAAATGAACTGTATTACCAGTATCAACTAGTGAAATAAAGTGAAATGAACAACAGTATAGTGAAATAAAGTGAAATGAACTGTATTACCAGTATCAACTAGTGAAATAAAGTGAAATGAACATTACAGTATCAACTAGTGAAATAAAGAAATGAAATGAACTAGTGTATTACCAGTATCAACTAGTGAAATAAAGTGAAATGAACTGTATTACCAGTATCAACTAGTGAAATAAAGTGAAATGAACTGTATTACCAGTATCAACTAGTGAAATAAAGTGAAATGAACAGTATCAACTAGTGAAATTATGAACTGTATTACCAGTATCAACTAGTGAAATAAAAGTGAAATGAACTGTATTACCAGTATCAACTAGTACCAGTATCAAAGTAAAGTGAAATGAACTGTATTACCAGTATCAACTAGTGAAATAAAGTGAAATGAACTGTATTACCAGTATCAACTAGTGAAATAAAGTGAAATGAACTGTCAGTATCAACTAGTGAAATAAAGAAATGAACTGTATTATCAGTATCAACTAGTGAAATAGTGAAATGAACTGTATTACCAGTATCAACTAGTGAAATAAAGTGAAATGAACTGTATTACCAGTATCAACTAGTGAAATAAAGTGAAATGAACTGTATTACCAGTATCAACTAGTGAAATAAAAGTGAAATGAACTGTATTACCAGTATCAACTAGTGAAATAAAGTGAAATGAACTGTATTACCAGTATCAACTAGTGAAATAAAGTGAAATGAACTGTATTACCAGTATCAACTAGTGAAATAAAGTGAAATGAACTGTATTACCAGTATCAACTAGTGAAATAAAGTGAAATGAACTGTATTACCAGTATCAACTAGTGAAATAAAGTGAAATGAACTGTATTACCAGTATCAACTAGTGAAATAAAGTGAAATGAACTGTATTACCAGTATCAACTAGTGAAATAAAGTGAAATGAACTGTATTACCAGTATCAACTAGTGAAATAAAGTGAAATGAAATCAACTAGTGAAATAAAGTGAAATGAACTGTATCAACTAGTGAAATAAAGTGAAATGAACTGTATTATCAGTATCAACTAGTGAAATGAACTGTATTACAGTATCAACTAGTGAAATAAAGTGAAATGAACTGTATTACCAGTATCAACTAGTGAAATAAAGTGAAATAAACTGTGAAATCAACTAGTATTACCAGTATCAACTAGTGAAATAAAGTGAAATGAACTGTATTACCAGTATCAACTAGTGAAATAAAGTGAAATGAACATTACCAGTATCAACTAGTGAAATAAAGTGAAATGAACTGTATTACCAGTATCAACTAGTGAAATAAAAGTGAAATGAACTGTATCACCAGTATCAACTAGTGAAATAAAGAAATGAACTGTATTGTATCAACTAGTGAAATAAAGTGAAATGAACTGTATTACCAGTATCAACTAGTGAAATAAAGTGAAATGAACTGTATTACCAGTATCAACTAGTGAAATAAAGTGAAATGAACTGTATTACCAGTATCAACTAGTGAAATAAAGTGAAATGAACTGTATTACCAGTATCAACTAGTGAAATAAAGTGAAATGAACTGTATTACCAGTATCAACTAGTGAAATAAAGTGAAATGAACTGTATTACCAGTATCAACTAGTGAAATCAAAGTGAAATGAAATGAACTGTATTACCAGTATCAACTAGTGAAATAAAGTGAAATGAACTGTATTACCAGTATCAACTAGTGAAATAAAGTGAAATGAACCAGTATCAACTAGTGAAATAAAGTGAAATGAACTGTATTACCAGTATCAACTAGTGAAATAAAGTGAAATGAAATGAACTGTATTACCAGTATCAACTAGTGAAATCAACTAAATAAAATGAACTGTGTATTACCAGTATCAACTAGTGAAATAAAGTGAAATGAACTGTATTACCAGTATCAACTAGTGAAATAAAGTGAAATGAACTGTATTACCAGTATCAACTAGTGAAATAAAGTGAAATGAACTGTATTACCAGTATCAACTAGTGAAATAAAGTGAAATGAACTGTATTACCAGTATCAACTAGTGAAATAAAGTGAAATGAACTGTATTACCAGTATCAACTAGTGAAATAAAGTGAAATGAACTGTATTACCAGTATCAACTAGTGAAATAAAGTGAAATGAACTGTATTACCAGTATCAACTAGTGAAATAAAGTGAAATGAACTGTATTACCAGTATCAACTAGTGAAATAAAGTGAAATGAACTGTATTACCAGTATCAACTAGTGAATAAAAATAAAGTTTACCAGTATCAACTAGTGAAATGAACTGTATTACCAGTATCAACTAGTGAAATAAAGTGAAATGAACTGTATTACCAGTATCAACTAGTGAAATAAAGTGAAATGAACTGTATTACCAGTATCAACTAGTGAAATAAAGTGAAATGAACTGTATTACCAGTATCAACTAGTGAATAAAAATGAAACCAGTGAAATAAAAATGAACTGTATTACCAGTATCAACTAGTGAAATAAAGTGAAATGAACTGTATTACCAGTATCAACTAGTGAAATAAAGTGAAATGAACTGTATTACCAGTATCAACTAGTGAAATGAAAAACTGTATTACCAGTATCAAAGTGAACTGTATTACCAGTATCAACTAGTGAAATAAAGTGAAATGAACTGTATTACCAGTATCAACTAGTGAAATAAAGTGAAATGAACTGTATTACCAGTATCAACTAGTGAAATAAAGTGAAATGAACTGTATTACCAGTATCAACTAGTGAAAAATAAACTGTGTTTATCAGTGAAATGAACTGTATTACCAGTATCAACTAGTGAAATAAAGTGAAATGAACTGTATTACCAGTATCAACTAGTGAAAAATAAAGTGAAATCAAACTGTATTACCAGTATCAACTAGTGAAATAAAGTGAAATGAACTGTATTACCAGTATCAACTAGTGAAAAATAAAGTGAAATGAACTGTATTACCAGTATCAACTAGTGAAATAAAGTGAAATGAACTGTATTACCAGTATCAACTAGTGAAATAAAGTGAAATGAACTGTATTACCAGTATCAACTAGTGAAATAAAGTGAAATGAACTGTATTATCAGTATCAACTAGAACTGTATTATCAGTATCAACTAGTGAAATAAAGTGAAATGAACTGTATTACCAGTATCAACTAGTGAAATAAAGTGAAATGAACTGTATTACCAGTATCAACTAGTGAAATAAAGTGAAATGAACTGTATTACCAGTATCAACTAGTGAAATAAAGTGAAATGAACTGTATTACCAGTATCAACTAGTGAAATAAAGTGAAATGAACTGTATTACCAGTATCAACTAGTGAAATAAAGTGAAATGAACTGTATTACCAGTATCAACTAGTGAAATAAAGTGAAATGAACTGTATTACCAGTATCAACTAGTGAAATAAAGTGAAATGAACTGTATTTATCAACAGTATCAACTAGTGAAATAAAGTGAAATGAACTGTATTACCAGTATCAACTAGTGTAAAGTTACCAGTATCAACTAGTGAAATAAAGTGAAATGAACTGTATTACCAGTATCAACTAGTGAAATCAAAGTGAAATGAACTGTATTACCAGTATCAACTAGTGAAATAAAGTGAAATGAACTGTATTACCAGTATCAACTAGTATTACCAATAAAGTGAAATAAAGTGAAATGAACTGTATTACCAGTATCAACTAGTGAAATGAATAAAGTAGAAATGAACTGTATTACCAGTATCAACTAGTGAAATAAAGTGAAATGAACTGTATTACCAGTATCAACTAGTGAAATAAAGAAATGAAATTACCAGTATCAACTGTAAAGTTACCAGTATCAACTAGTGAAATAAAGTGAAATGAACTGTATTACCAGTATCAACTAGTGAAATAAAGTGAAATGAACTGTATTACCAGTATCAACTAGTGAAATAAAGTGAAATGAACTGTATTACCAGTATCAACTAGTGAAATAAAGTGAAATGAACTGTATTACCAGTATCAACTAGTGAAATAAAGTGAAATGAACTGTATTACCAGTATCAACTAGTGAAATAAAGTGAAATGAACTGTATTACCAGTATCAACTAGTGAAATAAAGTGAAATGAACTGTATTACCAGTATCAACTAGTGAAATAAAGTGAAATGAACTGTATTACCAGTATCAACTAGTGAAATAAAGTGAAATGAACTGTATTACCATTATCAACAGTATCAACTAGTGAAATGAAATGAAATACCAGTATCAACTAAAATGTGTATTACCAGTATCAACTGTGAAATGAATTACCAGTATCAACTAGTGAAATAAAGTGAAATGAACTGTATTACCAGTATCAACTAGTGAAATAAAGTGAAATGAACTGTATTACCAGTATCAACTAGTGAAATAAAGTGAAATGAACTGTATTACCAGTATCAACTAGTGAAATAAAGTGAAATGAACTGTATTACCAGTATCAACTAGTGAAATAAAGTGAAATGAACTGTATTATCAGTATCAACTAGTGAAATAAACTGAAATGAACTATTACCAGTATCAACTAGTGAAATAAAGTGAAATGAACTGTATTACCAGTATCAACTAGTGAAATAAAAGTGAAATGAACTGTATTACCAGTATCAACTAGTGAAATAAAGTGAAATGAACTGTATTACCAGTATCAACTAGTGAAATAAAGTGAAATGAACTGTATTATCAGTATCAACTAGTGAAATAAAGTGAAATGAACTGTATTATCAGTATCAACTAGTGAAATAAAGTGAAATGAACTGTATTACCAGTATCAACTAGTGGAATAAAGTGAAATGAACTGTATTACCAGTATCAACTAGTGAAATAAAGTGGGATGAAGTTTATCAGTATCAACTAGTGAAAACTGAGGGATGAACTGTATTTATCAGTATCAACTAGTGAAATAAAGTGAAATGAACTGTATTACCAGTATCAACTAGTGAAATAAAGTGAAATGAACTGTATTACCAGTATCAACTAGTGAAATAAAGTGAAATGAACTGTATTACCAGTATCAACTAGTGAAATAAAGTGAAATGAACTGTATTACCAGTATCAACTAGTGAAATAAAGTGAAATGAACTGTATTACCAGTATCAACTAGTGAAATAAAGTGAAATGAACTGTATTACCAGTATCAACTAGTGAAATAAAGTGAAATGAACTGTATTACCAGTATCAACTAGTGAAATAAAGTGAAATGAACTGTATTACCAGTATCAACTAGTGAAATAAAGTGAAATGAACTGTATTACCAGTATCAACTAGTGAAATAAAGTGAAATGAACTGTATTACCAGTATCAACTAGTGAAATAAAGTGAAATGAACTGTATTACCAGTATCAACTAGTGAAATAAAGTGAAATGAACTGTATTACCAGTATCAACTAGTGAAATAAAGTGAAATGAACTGTATTACCAGTATCAACTAGTGAAATAAAGTATTATCAGAAATGAACTGTATGTATTACCAGTATCAACTAGTGAAATAAAAGTGAAATGAACAGTATCAACTAGTGAAATAAAGTGAAATGAACTGTATTACCAGTATCAACTAGTGTATTATCAATCAAAGAAATAAAGAAATGAACTGTATTACCAGTATCAACTAGTGAAATAAATAAAGTATTACCAGAAATGAACTGAAATGAACTGTATTACCAGTATCAACTAGTGAAATAAAGTGAAATGAACTGTATTACCAGTATCAACTAGTGAAATAAAGAAATGAAATGAACTGTATTACCAGTATCAACTAGTGAAATCAAAGAAATGAAATGAACTGTATTACCAGTATCAACTAGTGTAAAGAATAAAGTATCAACTAGAAATAAAAAATGTGTATTATCAGTATCAACTAGTGAAATAAAGTATTACCAGTATCAACTAGAAATGAACTGTGTTTATCAGTATCAACTAGTGAAATAAAGAGAAATGAACTGTGTTTACCAGTATCAACTAGTGAAATAAAGTGAAATGAACTGTATTACCAGTATCAACTAGTGAAATAAAGTGAAATGAACTGTATTACCAGTATCAACTAGTGAAATAAAGTGAAATGAACTGTATTACCAGTATCAACTAGTGAAATAAAGTGAAATGAACTGTATTACCAGTATCAACTAGTGAAATAAAGTGAAATGAACTGTATTACCAGTATCAACTAGTGAAATAAAGTGAAATGAACTGTATTACCAGTATCAACTAGTGAAATAAAGTGAAATGAACTGTATTACCAGTATCAACTAGTGAAATAAAGTGAAATGAACTGTATACCAGTATCAACTGTATTACCAGTATCAACTAGTTGAAATGAACTGTATTACCAGTATCAACTAGTGAAATAAAGTGAAATGAACTGTATTACCAGTATCAACTAGTGAAATAAAGTGAACTGTATTACCAGTATCAACTGTGAACTTATTACCAGTATCAACTAGTGAAATAAAGTGAAATGAACTGTATTACCAGTATTAGAAATGAACTGTATTACCAGTATCAACTAGTGAAATAAAGAAATGAAATGTATCAACTAGTGTATTACCAGTATCAACTAGTGAAATAAAGTGAAATGAACTGTATTACCAGTATCAACTAGTGAAATAAAGTGAAATGAACTGTATTACCAGTATCAACTAGTGAAATAAAGTGAAATGAACTGTATTACCAGTATCAACTAGTGAAATAAAGTGAAATGAACTGTATTACCAGTATCAACTAGTGAAATAAAGTGAAATGAACTGTATTACCAGTATCAACTAGTGAAATAAAGTGAAATGAACTGTATTACCAGTATCAACTAGTGTATTACCAATAAAGTGTGAAATGAACTGTATTACCAGTATCAACTAGTGAAATAAAGTGAAATGAACTGTATTATCAGTATCAACTAGTGAAATAAAGTGAAATGAACTGTATTATCAGTATCAACTAGTGAAATAAAGTGAAATGAACTGTATTACCAGTATCAACTAGTGAAATAAAGTGAAATGAACTGTATTACCAGTATCAACTAGTGAAATAAAGTGAAATGAACTGTATTATCAGTATCAACTAGTGAAATAAAGTGAAATGAACTGTACTGTATTACCAGTATCAACTAGTGAAATAAAGTGAAATGAACTGTATTACCAGTATCAACTAGTGAAATAAAGTGAAATGAACTGTATTACCAGTATCAACTAGTGAAATAAAGTGAAATGAACTGTATTACCAGTATCAACTAGTGAAATAAAGTGAAATGAACTGTATTACCAGTATCAACTAGTGAAATAAAGTGAAATGAACTGTATTTACCAGTATCAACTAGTGAAATAAAGTGAAATGAACTGTATTACCAGTATCAACTAGTGAAATAAAGTGAAATGAACTGTATTACCAGTATCAACTAGTGAAATAAAGTGAAATGAACTGTATTACCAGTATCAACTAGTGAAAGTAAAGAACTGTATTACCAGTATCAACTAGTGAAATAAAGTGAAATGAACTGTATTACCAGTATCAACTAGTGAAATAAAGAAATGAACTGTATTACCAGTATCAAAAGTGAAATAAAGTGAAATGAACTTACCAGTATCAACTAGTGAAATAAAGTGAAATGAACTGTATTACCAGTATCAACTAGTGAAATAAAGTGAAATGAACTGTATTACCAGTATCAACTAGTGAAATAAAGTGAAATGAACTGTATTACCAGTATCAACTAGTGAAATAAAGTGAAATGAACTGTATACCAGTATCAACTAGTGAAATAAAGTTACTGTATTACCAGTATCAACTAGTGAAATAAAGTGAAATGAACTGTATTACCAGTATCAACTAGTGAAATAAAGTGAAATGAACTGTATTACCAGTATCAACTAGTGAAATAAAGTGAAATGAACTGTATTACCAGTATCAACTAGTGAAATAAAGTGAAATGAACTGTACCAGTTACCAGTATCAACTAGTGTATTACCAATAAAGTGAAATGAAATGAACTGTATTACCAGTATCAACTAGTGAAATAAAGTGAAATGAACTGTATTACCAGTATCAACTAGTGTATTACCAATCAAAGTGAAATAAAGTGAAATGAACTGTATTACCAGTATCAACTAGTGAAATAAAGTGAAATGAACTGTATTACCAGTATCAACTAGTGAAATAAAGTGAAATGAACTGTATTACCAGTATCAAAGTGAAAAAGTGAAATGAACTGTATTACCAGTATCAACTAGTGAAATAAAGTGAAATGAACTGTATTACCAGTATCAACTAGTGAAATAAAGTGAAATGAACTGTATTACCAGTATCAACCAGTGAAATAAAGTGAAATGAACTGTATTACCAGTATCAACTAGTGAAATAAAGTGAAATAGTATTACCAATCAAAGTGAAATAAAGTGATGAATACCAGAACTGTGAAATTACCAGTATCAACCAGTGAAATAAAGTGAAATGAACTGTATTACCAGTATCAACTAGTGAAATAAAGTGAAATGAACTGTATTACCAGTATCAACTAGTGAAATAAAGTGAAATGAACTGTATTATCAGTATCAACTAGTAGAATAAAGAGGGATAAACTGTGTTTATTATCAACAGTATCAACTAGTGAATAAAGAGGGATGAACTGTGTTTATCAGTATCAACTAGTGAATAAAGTGAAATGAACTGTGTTTACCAGTATCAACTAGTAGAATAAAGAGGGATGAACTGTGTTTACCAGTATCAACTGGGATGAACTGTATTACCAGTATCAACTAGTGAAATAAAGTGAAATGAACTGTATTACCAGTATCAACTAGTGAAATAAAGTGAAAGTGTATTACCAGTATCAACTAGTGAAATAAAGTGAAATGAACTGTATTACCAGTATCAACTAGTGAAATAAAGTGAAATGAACTGTATTACCAGTATCAACTAGTGAAATAAAGTGAAATGAACTGTATTACCAGTATCAACTAGTGATCAATCAAAGTGAAATGAACTGTATTATCAGTATCAACTAGTGAAATAAGTGAAATGAACTGTATTATCAGTAAATGAACTGTTTATCAGTATCAACTAGTGAAATAAAGTGAAATGAACTGTATTACCAGTATCAACTAGTGAAATAAAGTGAAATGAACTGTATTACCAGTATCAACTAGTGAAATAAAGTGAAATGAACTGTATTACCAGTATCAACTAGTGAAATAAAGTGAAATGAACTGTATTACCAGTATCAACTAGTGAAATAAAGTGAAATGAACTGTATTACCAGTATCAACTAGTGAAATAAAGTGAAATGAACTGTATTACCAGTATCAACTAGTGAAATAAAGTGAAATGAACTGTATTACCAGTATCAACTAGTGAAATAAAGTGAAATGAAATGAACTATTACCAGTATCAACTAGTGAAATAAAGTGAAATGAACTGTATTACCAGTATCAACTAGTGAAATAAAGTGAAATGAACTGTATTACCAGTATCAACTAGTGAAATAAAGTGAAATGAACTGTATTACCAGTATCAACTAGAAATATGAACAACAGTATAGTGGAATAAAGTGAAATGAACTGTATTACCAGTATCAACTAGTGAAATAAAGAGGGATGAAATGAACTGTATTACCAGTATCAACTAGTGAAATAAAGTGAAATGAACTGTATTACCAGTATCAACTAGTGAAATAAAGTGAAATGAACTGTATTACCAGTATCAACTAGTGAAATAAAGTGAAATGAACTGTATTACCAGTATCAACTAGTGAAATAAAGTGAAATGAACTGTATTACCAGTATCAACTAGTGAAATAAAGTGAAATGAACTGTATTACCAGTATCAACTAGTGAAATAAAGTGAAATGAACTGTATTACCAGTATCAACTAGTGAAATAAAGTGAAATGAACTGTATTACCAGTATCAACTAGTGAAATAAAGTGAAATGAACTGTATTATCAGTATCAACTAGTGAAATGAAAAAGTGAAATGAACTGTATTACCAGTATCAACTAGTGAAATAAAGTGAAATGAACTGTATTACCAGTATCAACTAGTGAAATAAAGTGAAATGAACTGTATTACCAGTATCAACTAGTGAAATAAAGTGAAATGAACTGTATTACCAGTATCAACTAGTGAAATAAAGTGAAATGAACTGTATTATCAGTATCAACTAGTGAAATAAAGTGAAACTGTGTTTACCAGTATCAACTAGTGAAACCAGTATCAACTAGTGATCAGTATCAAAGTGAAAAATGAACTGTATTACCAGTATCAACTAGTGAAATAAAGTGAAATGAACTGTATTACCAGTATCAACTAGTGAAATAAAGTGAAATGAACTGTATTACCAGTATCAACTAGTATTATCAGTATCAAATAAACTGTATTACCAGTATCAACTAGTGAAATGAAATGAACTGTATTACCAGTATCAACTAGTGAAATAAAGTGAAATGAACTGTAGTGAAATTACCAGTATCAACTAGTGAAATAAAGTGAAATGAACTGTATTACCAGTATCAACTAGTGAAATAAAGTGAAATGAACTGTATTATCAGTATCAACTAGTGAATAAAAATAAACTGTATTACCAGTATGAACTGTATTACCAGTATCAACTAGTGAAATAAAGTGAAATGAACTGTATTACCAGTATCAACTAGTGGAATAAAAATAAAGTGAAATGAACTGTATTACCAGTATCAACTAGTGAAATAAAGTGAAATGAACTGTATTACCAGTATCAACTAGTGAAATAAAGTGAAATGAACTGTATTACCAGTATCAACTAGTGAAATAAAGTGAAATGAACTGTATTACCAGTATCAACTAGTGAAATAAAGTGAAATGAACTGTATTACCAGTATCAACTAGTGAAATAAAGTGAAATGAACTGTATTATCAGTATCAACTAGTGAAATAAAGTGAAATGAACTGTATTACCAGTATCAACCAGTATCAACTGAACTGTTACCAGTATCAAAAGTGAAATAAAAGGAAATGTATTACCAGTATCAACTAGTGAAATAAAGTGAAATGAACTGTATTACCAGTATCAACTAGTGAAATAAAAGTGAAATGAACTGTATTACCAGTATCAACTAGTGAAATAAAGTGAAATGAACTGTATTACCAGTATCAACTAGTGAAATAAAGTGAAATAAAGAAATGAACTGTATTACCAGTATCAACTAGTGAAATAAAGTGAAATGAACTGTATTACCAGTATCAACTAGTGAAATAAAAGTGAAATGAACTGTGAAATTATCAGTATCAACTAGTGAAATAACTGTGTTTATCAGTATGAAATGAACTGTATTACCAGTATCAACTAGTGAAATAAAGTGAAATGAACTGTATTACCAGTATCAACTAGTGAAATAAAGTGAAATGAACTGTATTACCAGTATCAACTAGTGAAATAAAGTGAAATGAACTGTATTATCAGTATCAACTAGTGAAATAAAGTGAAATGAACTGTATTACCAGTATCAACTAGTGAAATAAAGTGAAATGAACTGTATTACCAGTATCAACTAGTGAAATAAAGTGAAATGAACTGTATTACCAGTATCAACTAGTGAAAAAAAGTGAAATGAACTGTATTACCAGTATCAACTAGTGAAATAAAGTGAAATGAACTGTATTATCAGTATCAACTAGTGAAATAAAGTGAAATGAACTGTATTACCAGTATCAACTAGTGAAATAAATGAAAGAACTGGTGAAGTATCAACTAGTGTAAATTACCAGTATCAACTAGTGAAATAAAGTGAAATGAACTGTATTATCAGTATCAACTAGTGAAATAAAGTGAAATGAACTGTATTACCAGTATCAACTAGTGAAATAAAGTGAAATGAACTGTATTACCAGTATCAACTAGTGAAATAAAGTGAAATGAACTGTATTACCAGTATCAACTAGTGAAATAAAGTGAAATGAACTGTATTACCAGTATCAACTAGTGAAATAAAGTGAAATGAACTGTATTACCAGTATCAACTAGTGAAATAAAGTGAAATGAACTGTATTACCAGTATCAACTAGTGAAATAAAGTGAAATGAACTGTATTACCAGTATCAACTAGTGAAATAAAGTATCAACTAGTGAAAATGAACTGTATTACCAGTATCAACAGTGAAATAAAGTGAAATGAACTGTATTACCAGTATCAAAGTGAAATAAATGAAATGTGTATTATCAGTATCAACTAGTGAAATAAAGTGAAATGAACTGTATTACCAGTATCAACTAGTGAAATAAAGTGAAATGAACTGTATTACCAGTATCAACTAGTGAAATAAAGTGAAATGAACTGTATTACCAGTATCAACTAGTGAAATAAAGTGAAATGAACTGTATTACCAGTATCAACTAGTGAAATAAAGTGAAATGAACTGTATTACCAGTATCAACTAGTGAAATAAAGTGAAATGAACTGTATTACCAGTATCAACTAGTGAAATAAAGTGAAATGAACTGTATTACCAGTATCAACTAGAAATAAATAAAGAACTGTATTACCAGTATCAAATGAACTGTCAACTAGTGAAATAAAGTGAAATGAACTTATTACCAGTATCAACTAGTGAAATAAAGTGAAATGATGAACTGTATTTACCAGTATCAACTAGTGAAATAAAGTGAAATGAACTGTATTACCAGTATCAACTAGTGAAATAAAGTGAAATGAACTGTATTACCAGTATCAACTAGTGAAATAAAGTGAAATGAACTGTATTACCAGTATCAACTAGTGAAATAAAGTGAAATGAACTGTATTACCAGTATCAACTAGTGAAATAAAGTGAAATGAACTGTATTACCAGTATCAACTAGTGAAATAAAGTGAAATGAACTGAACTATTACCAGTATCAACTAGTGAAATAAAGTGAAATGAACTGTATTACCAGTATCAACTAGTGAAATAAAGTGAAATGAACTGTATTACCAGTATCAACTAGTGAAATAAAGTGAAATGAACTGTATTACCAGTATCAACTAGTGAAATAAAGTGAAATGAACTGTATTACCAGTATCAACTAGTGAAATAAAAAATGAACTGTATTACCAGTATCAACTAGTGAAATAAAGTGAAATGAACTGTGTTTACCAGTATCAACTAGTGAAATAAAGTGAAATGAACTGTATTACCAGTATCAACTAGTGAAATAAAGTGAAATGAACTGTATTACCAGTATCAACTAGTGAAATAAAGTGAAATGAACTGTATTACCAGTATCAACTAGTGAAATAAAGTGAAATGAACTGTGTTTATCAGTATCAACTAGTGAAATAAAGTGAAATGAACTGTATTATCAGTATCAACTAGTGAAATAAAGTGAAATGAACTGTATTACCAGTATCAACTAGTGAAATAAAGTGAAATGAACTGTATTACCAGTATCAACTAGTGAAATAAAGTGAAATGAACTGTATTATCAGTATCAACTAGTGAAATAAAGTGAAATGAACTGTATTATCAGTATCAACTAGTGAAATAAAGTGAAATGAACTGTATTACCAGTATCAACTAGTGAAATAAAGTGAAATGAACTGTATTACCAGTATCAACTAGTGAAATAAAGTGAAATGAACTGTATTATCAGTATCAACTAGTGAAATAAAGTGAAATGAACTGTATTATCAGTATCAACTAGTATCAACTAGGAAATAAAGTGAAATGAACTGTATTACCAGTATCAACTAGTGAAATAAAGTGAAATGAACTGTATTACCAGTATCAACTAGTGAAATAAAGTGAAATGAACTGTATTACCAGTATCAACTAGTGAAATAAAGTGAAATGAACTGTATTACCAGTATCAACTAGTGAAATAAAGTGAAATGAACTGTATTATCAGTATCAACTAGTGAAATAAAGTGAAATGAACTGTATTACCAGTATCAACTAGTGGAATAAAGTGAAATGAACTGTATTACCAGTATCAACTAGTGAAATAAAGTGAAATGAACTGTATTATCAGTATCAACTAGTGGAATAAAGTGAAATGAACTGTGTTTACCAGTATCAACTAGTGAAATAAAGTGAAATGAACTGTATTACCAGTATCAACTAGTGAAATAAAGTGAAATGAACTGTATTACCAGTATCAACTAGTGAAATAAAGTGAAATGAACTGTATTACCAGTATCAACTAGTGAAATAAAGTGAAATGAACTGTATTACCAGTATCAACTAGTGAAAATAAAGTGAAATGAACTGTATTACCAGTATCAACTAGTGAAATAAAGTGAAATGAACTGTATGTACCAGTATCAACTAGTGAAATAAAGTGAAATCATTACCAGTATCAACTAGTGAAATAAAGTGAAATGAACTGTATTACCAGTATCAACTAGTGAAATAAAGTGAAATGAACTGTATTACCAGTATCAACTAGTGAAATAAAGTGAAATGAACTGTAGTTACCAGTATCAACTAGTGAAATAAAGTGAAATGAACTGTATTACCAGTATCAACTAGTGAATAAAGTGAAATGAACTGTATTACCAGTATCAACTAGTGAAATAAAGTGAAATGAACTGTATTACCAGTATCAACTAGTGAAATAAAGTGAAATGAACTGTATTACCAGTATCAACTAGTGAAATAAAAATAAAAAGTATCAACTAGTGAATGATAAACTGTATTACCAGTATCAACTAGTGGAATAAAGTGAAATGAACTGTATTATCAGTATCAACTAGTGAAATAAAGTGAAATGAACTGTATTACCAGTATCAACTAGTGAAATAAAGTGAAATGAACTGTATTACCAGTATCAACTAGTGAAATAAAGTGAAATGAACTGTGTTTACCAGTATCAACTAGTGAAATAAAGTGAAATGAACTGTATTACCAGTATCAACTAGTGAAATAAAGTGAAATGAACTGTATTACCAGTATCAACTAGTGTATCAATAGTGAAAGGGATGAACTGTATTATCAGTATCAACTAGTGAAATAAAGTGAAATGAACTGTGTATTACCAGTATCAACTAGTGAAATAAAGTGAAATGATAACTGTGTTTACCAGTATCAACTAGTGAAATAAAGTGAAATGAACTGTATTACCAGTATCAACCAGTGAAATAAAGTGAAATGAACTGTATTACCAGTATCAACTAGTGAGAATAAAGTGAAATGAACTGTATTACCAGTATCAACTAGTGAAATAAAGTGAAATGAACTGTATTACCAGTATCAACTAGTGAAATAAAGTGTTTATCAATCAACTAGTATTACCAGTATCAACTAGTGAAATAAAGTGAAATGAACTGTATTACCAGTATCAACTAGTGAAATAAAGAGGGAAATGAACTGTATTATCAGTATCAACTAGTGAAATAAAGTGAAATAAACTGTGTTTACCAGTATCAACTAGTGGAATAAAGTGAAATGAACTGTATTACCAGTATCAACTAGTGGAATAAAGTGAAATGAACTGTATTATCAGTATCAACTAGTGAAATAAAGTGAAATGAACTGTATTACCAGTATCAACTAGTGAAATAAAAGTGAAATGAACTGTATTACCAGTATCAACTAGTGAAATAAAGTGAAATGAACTGTATTACCAGTATCAACTAGTGAAATAAAGTGAAATGAACTGTGTTTACCAGTATCAACTAGTGAAATAAAGTGAAATGAACTGTATTACCAGTATCAACTAGTGGAATAAAGTGAAAAACTGTGTTTATGTAACTGTGTTTATCAGTATCAACTAGTGTATCAAAAGTGGAATAAACTGTGTATTACCAGTATCAACTAGTGGAATAAAGTGAAATGAAATGTGTATTATCAGTATCAACTAGTGGAATAAAGTGAGAAATAAACTGTGTATTATCAGTATCAACTAGTGAAATAAAGAGAAATGAACTGTGTTTACCAGTATCAACTAGTGAAATAGAGGGAAATGAACTGTATTACCAGTATCAACTAGTGGAATAAAGTGAAATGAACTGTATTACCAGTATCAACTAGTGAAATAAAGTGAAATGAACTGTATTACCAGTATCAACTAGTGAAATAAAGATGAAATGAACTGTATTACCAGTATCAACTAGTGAAATAAAGTGAAATGAACTGTATTACCAGTATCAACTAGTGAAATAAAGTGAAATGAACTGTATTACCAGTATCAACTAGTGAAATAAAAGTGAAATGAACTGTATTACCAGTATCAACTAGTGAAATAAAGTGAAATGAACTGTATTACCAGTATCAACTAGTGAAATAAAGTGAAATGAACTGTATTACCAGTATCAACTAGTGAAATAAAGTGAAATGAACTGTATTACCAGTATCAACTAGTGAAATAAAGTGAAATGAACTGTATTACCAGTATCAACTAGTGAAATAAAGTGAAATGAACTGTATTACCAGTATCAACTAGTGAAATAAAGTGAAATGAACTGTGTTTACCAGTATCAACTAGTGAAATAAAAGGGATGAACTGTATTACCAGTATCAACTAGTGGAATAAAGTGAAATGAACTGTGTTTACCAGTATCAACTAGTGGAATAAAGTGAAATGAACTGTATTACCAGTATCAACTAGTGAAATAAAGTGAAATGAACTGTGTTTATCAGTATCAACTAGTGAAATAAAGAGAAATGAACTGTGTTTATCAGTATCAACTAGTGAAATAAAGTGAAATGAACTGTGTTTACCAGTATCAACTAGTGGAATAAAGTGGATGAACTGTGTTTATCAGTATCAACTAGTGGAATAAAAGGGATGAACTGTGTTTACCAGTATCAACTAGTGAAATAAAGAGGATAAACTGTGTTTATCAGTATCAACTAGTGTGAATAAAGTGGAAGGATAAACTGTGTTTATCAGTATCAACTAGTGATAATAAAGTGAAGGGATAAACTGTGTTTATCAGTATCAACTAGTGGAATAAAGAGGGATAAACTGTGTTTATCAGTATCAACTAGTGGAATAAAGAGGGATAAACTGTGTTTATCAGTATCAACTAGTGGAATAAAGAGGGATAAACTGTGTTTATCAGTATCAACTAGTGAAATAAAGTGGGATAAACTGTGTTTATCAGTATCAACTAGTGGAATAAAGAGGGATAAACTGTGTTTATCAGTATCAACTAGTGGAATAAAGAGGGATAAACTGTGTTTATCAGTATCAACTAGTGGAATAAAGAGGGATCAACTGTGTTTATCAGTATCAACTAGTGGAATAAAAGGGAACTGAACTGTGTTTATCAGTATCAACTAGTGAAATAAAGTGGGATGAACTGTGTTTACCAGTATCAACTAGTGAAATAAAGAAATGAACTGTATTACCAGTATCAACTAGTGAAATAAAGTGAAATGAACTGTATTACCAGTATCAACTAGTGAAATAAAGTGAAATGAACTGTATTACCAGTATCAACTAGTGAAATAAAGTGAAATGAACTGTATTACCAGTATCAACTAGTGAAATAAAGTGAAATGAACTGTATTACCAGTATCAACTAGTAGAATAAAGAGGGATAAACTGTGTTTACCAGTATCAACTAGTGGAATAAAGTGAAATGAACTGTGTTTACCAGTATCAACTAGTGAAATAAAGTGAAATGAACTGTATTACCAGTATCAACTAGTGGAATATTAAATCAACTAGTGGAATAAAAGGAAATGAACTGTGTTACCAGTATCAACTAGTGAAATAAAGTGAAATGAACTGTGTTTACCAGTATCAACTAGTGAAATAAAGTGAAATGAACTGTATTATCAGTATCAACTAGTGAAATAAAGTGAAATGAACTGTATTACCAGTATCAACTAGTGGAATAAAGTGAAATGAACTGTGTTTATCAGTATCAACTAGTGAAATAAAGTGAAATGAACTGTGTTTACCAGTATCAACTAGTGGAATAAAGAGGGATAAACTGTGTTTACCAGTATCAACTAGTGGAATAAAAGAGGATGAACTGTGTTTACCAGTATCAACTAGTGGAATAAACTGTGTTTATCAGAAGGGATGAACTGTGTTTACCAGTATCAACTAGTGGAATAAAGAGGGATAAACTGTGTTTATCAGTATCAACTAGTGAAATAAAGAGGAAATGAACTGTGTTTACCAGTATCAACTAGTGGAATAAAGAGGGATAAACTGTGTTTACCAGTATCAACTAGTGGAATAAAGGGATAAACTGTGTTTACCAGTATCAACTAGTGAAATAAAGTGGGATAAACTGTGTTTACCAGTATCAACTAGTGGAATAAAGAGGGATAAACTGTGTTTATCAGTATCAACTAGTGAAATAAAGGGAATAAATAAACTGTGTTTACCAGTATCAACTAGTGGAATAAAGTGAAATAAACTGTGTTTACCAGTATCAACTAGTGGAATAAAGTGGATGAACTGTGTTTACCAGTATCAACTAGTGGAATAAAGAGAAATGAACTGTGTTTATCAGTATCAACTAGTGGAATAAAGTGGGATGAACTGTGTTTACCAGTATCAACTAGTGGAATAAAGTGGATGAACTGTGTTTACCAGTATCAACTAGTGAAATAAAGTGAAATGAACTGTGTTTACCAGTATCAACTAGTGGAATAAAGTGGGATAAACTGTGTTTACCAGTATCAACTAGTGGAATAAAGAGGGATAAACTGTGTTTATCAGTATCAACTAGTGGAATAAAGAGGGATAAACTGTGTTTATCAGTATCAACTAGTGGAATAAAGTGAAATGAACTGTGTTTATCAGTATCAACTAGTGGAATAAAGAGAAATGAACTGTGTTTATCAGTATCAACTAGTGGAATAAAGTGAAATGAACTGTGTTTACCAGTATCAACTAGTGGAATAAAGAGGGATAAACTGTGTTTATCAGTATCAACCAGTGAAATCAGTGAAATGAACTGTGTTTATCAGTATCAACTAGTGAAATAAAGGGAATAAAATAAACTGTGTTTATCAGTATCAACTAGTGGAATAAAGAGGGATAAACTGTGTTTATCAGTATCAACTAGTGGAATAAAGAGGAATAAACTGTGTTTATCAGTATCAACTAGTGGAATAAAGAGGATAAACTGTGTTTATCAGTATCAACTAGTGGAATAAAGAGGGATAAACTGTGTTTACCAGTATCAACTAGTGGAATAAAGAGGGATAAACTGTGTTTATCAGTATCAACTAGAATAAAAGAGGATAAACTGTGTTTATCAGTATCAACTAGTGGAATAAAGAGGGATGAACTGTGTTTATCAGTATCAACTAGTGGAATAAAGAGGGATAAACTGTGTTTATCAGTATCAACTAGTGGAATAAAGAGGGATAAACTGTGTTTATCAGTATCAACTAGTGGAATAAAGGGATAAACTGTGTTTATCAGTATCAACTAGTGGAATAAAGAGGATAAACTGTGTTTACCAGTATCAACTAGTGGAATAAAGAAATGAGATAAACTGTGTTTATCAGTATCAACTAGTGGAATAAAGAGGGATAAACTGTGTTTATCAGTATCAACTAGTGGAATAAAGGGATAAACTGTGTTTATCAGTATCAACTAGTGAAATAAAGTGGGATAAACTGTGTTTATCAGTATCAACTAGTGGAATAAAGAGGGATAAACTGTGTTTATCAGTATCAACTAGTGGAATAAAGAGGGATAAACTGTGTTTATCAGTATCAACTAGTGGAATAAAGTGGGATAAACTGTGTTTACCAGTATCAACTAGTGGAATAAAGGAAATAAACTGTGTTTATCAGTATCAACTAGTGGAATAAAGAGGGATAAACTGTGTTTACCAGTATCAACTAGTGGAATAAAGAGAAATGAACTGTGTTTATCAGTATCAACTAGTGGAATAAAGAGGGATAAACTGTGTTTATCAGTATCAACTAGTGAAATAAAGAGGATAAACTGTGTTTATCAGTATCAACTAGTGGAATAAAGAGGAAATAAACTGTGTTTACCAGTATCAACTAGTGGAATAAAGAAATGAACTGTGTTTACCAGTATCAACTAGTGAAATGAAATGAACTGTATTACCAGTATCAACTAGTGGAATCAAAAGAGGATAAACTGTGTTTATCAGTATCAACTAGTGGAATAAAGAGGATAAACTGTGTTTATCAGTATCAACTAGTGGAATAAAGAGGGATAAACTGTGTTTATCAGTATCAACTAGTGGAATAAAGAGGGATAAACTGTGTTTACCAGTATCAACTAGTGGAATAAAGAGGGATAAACTGTGTTTATCAGTATCAACTAGTGGAATAAAGAGGGATAAACTGTGTTTATCAGTATCAACTAGTGGAATAAAGAGGGATAAACTGTGTTTATCAGTATCAACTAGTGGAATAAAGAGGGATAAACTGTGTTTATCAGTATCAACTAGTGGAATAAAGAGGGATAAACTGTGTTTATCAGTATCAACTAGTGGAATAAAGAGGGATAAACTGTGTTTATCAGTATCAACTAGTGGAATAAAGAGGGATAAACTGTGTTTACCAGTATCAACTAGTGGAATAAAGAGGGATAAACTGTGTTTATCAGTATCAACTAGTGGAATAAAGAAATAAACTGTGTTTATCAGTATCAACTAGTGGAATAAAAGAACTGTGTTTCACCAGTATCAAGGGATAAACTGTGTTTATCAGTATCAACTAGTGGAATAAAGAGGGATAAACTGTGTTTATCAGTATCAACTAGTGGAATAAAGAGGGATAAACTGTGTTTATCAGTATCAACTAGTGGAATAAAGAGGGATAAACTGTGTTTACCAGTATCAACTAGTGGAATAAAGGAAATAAACTGTGTTTACCAGTATCAACTAGTGGAATAAAGAGGGATAAACTGTGTTTATCAGTATCAACTAGTGGAATAAAGTGGGATAAACTGTGTTTACCAGTATCAACTAGTGGAATAAAGTGAAATAAACTGTGTTTACCAGTATCAACTAGTGGAATAAAAGGGATAAACTGTGTTTATCAGTATCAACTAGTGGAATAAAGTGGGATAAACTGTGTTTATCAGTATCAACTAGTGGAATAAAGAGGGATAAACTGTGTTTATCAGTATCAACTAGTGGAATAAAGAGGGATAAACTGTGTTTACCAGTATCAACTAGTGAAATAAAGAGGGATAAACTGTGTTTACCAGTATCAACTAGTGGAATAAAGAGGGATAAACTGTGTTTATCAGTATCAACTAGTGGAATAAAGAGAAATGAACTGTGTTTACCAGTATCAACTAGTGGAATAAAGAGGATAAACTGTGTTTACCAGTATCAACTAGTGGAATAAAGAGGGATAAACTGTGTTTACCAGTATCAACTAGTGAAATAAAGTGAAATGAACTGTGTTTACCAGTATCAACTAGTGGAATAAAGTGAAATAAACTGTGTTTACCAGTATCAACTAGTGGAATAAAGTGAAATGAATTGTGTATTACCAGTATCAACTAGTGGAATAAAAGTGATAAACTGTGTTTACCAGTATCAACTAGTGAAATAAAGTGAAATAAACTGTGTTTATCAGTATCAACTAGTGGAATAAGTGGGAAGGGATAAACTGTGTTTACCAGTATCAACTAGTGGAATAAAGAGGGATAAACTGTGTTTATCAGTATCAACTACCAGTATCAACTAGTGGAATAAAGAGGATAAACTGTGTTTACCAGTATCAACTAGTGGAATAAAGGGGATAAACTGTGTTTACCAGTATCAACTAGTGGAATAAAGAGGGATAAACTGTGTTTATCAGTATCAACTAGTGGAATAAAAGGATAAACTGTGTTTACCAGTATCAACTAGTGGAATAAAGAGGGATAAACTGTGTTTATCAGTATCAACTAGTGGAATAAAGAGGGATAAACTGTGTTTATCAGTATCAACTAGTGGAATAAAGGGGATAAACTGTGTTTATCAGTATCAACTAGTGGAATAAAAACTGTGTTTACCAGTATCAACTAGTGGAATAAATAAACTGTGTTTATCAGTATCAACTAGTGGAATAAAGAGGATAAACTGTGTTTATCAGTATCAACTAGTGGAATAAAGGGGATAAACTGTGTTTATCAGTATCAACTAGTGGAATAAAGGGGATAAACTGTGTTTATCAGTATCAACTAGTGGAATAAAGAGGGATAAACTGTGTTTACCAGTATCAACTAGTGGAATAAAGAGAAATAAACTGTGTTTATCAGTATCAACTAGTGGAATAAAGAAGGGATAAACTGTGTTTACCAGTATCAACTAGTGGAATAAAGGAAATAAACTGTGTTTACCAGTATCAACTAGTGGAATAAAAGGGATAAACTGTGTTTACCAGTATCAACTAGTGGAATAAAGAGGGATAAACTGTGTTTACCAGTATCAACTAGTGGAATAAAGAGGGATAAACTGTGTTTACCAGTATCAACTAGTGGAATAAAGGGGGATAAACTGTGTTTACCAGTATCAACTAGTGGAATAAAGAGGGATAAACTGTGTTTATCAGTATCAACTAGTGGAATAAAGGGGATAAACTGTGTTTATCAGTATCAACTAGTGGAATAAAGAGGATAAACTGTGTTTATCAGTATCAACTAGTGGAATAAAGGGGATAAACTGTGTTTATCAGTATCAACTAGTGGAATAAAGAGGATAAACTGTGTTTATCAGTATCAACTAGTGGAATAAAGAGGGATAAACTGTGTTTATCAGTATCAACTAGTGGAATAAAGAGGGATAAACTGTGTTTATCAGTATCAACTAGTGGAATAAAGAGGGATAAACTGTGTTTATCAGTATCAACTAGTGGAATAAAGAGGGATAAACTGTGTTTATCAGTATCAACTAGTGGAATGGAAAAGAGGGATAAACTGTGTTTACCAGTATCAACTAGTGGAATAAAGAGTGGATAAACTGTGTTTATCAGTATCAACTAGTGGAATAAAGAGGATAAACTGTGTTTACCAGTATCAACTAGTGGAATGATAAACTGTGTTTATCAGTATCAACTAGTGGAATCAACTAGTGGAATAAAGAATAAAGAGGATAAACTGTGTTTATCAGTATCAACTAGTGGAATAAAGAGGGATAAACTGTGTTTATCAGTATCAACTAGTGGAATAAAGAGGGATAAACTGTGTTTATCAGTATCAACTAGTGGAATAAAGAGGGATAAACTGTGTTTATCAGTATCAACTAGTGGAATAAAGGGGATAAACTGTGTTTATCAGTATCAACTAGTGGAATAAAGAGGGATAAACTGTGTTTATCAGTATCAACTAGTGGAATAAAGAGGGATAAACTGTGTTTATCAGTATCAACTAGTGGAATAAAGGGATAAACTGTGTTTATCAGTATCAACTAGTGGAATAAAGAGGGATAAACTGTGTTTACCAGTATCAACTAGTGGAATAAAGTGGGATAAACTGTGTTTACCAGTATCAACTAGTGGAATAAAGAGGATAAACTGTGTTTATCAGTATCAACTAGTGGAATAAAGAGGGATAAACTGTGTTTATCAGTATCAACTAGTGGAATAAAGTATCAAAAGTGGATAAGAGAGAACTGTGTTTACCAGTATCAACTAGTGGAATAAAGAGGATAAACTGTGTTTATCAGTATCAACTAGTGGAATAAAGAGGATAAACTGTGTTTATCAGTATCAACTAGTGGAATAAAGGGGGATAAACTGTGTTTATCAGTATCAACTAGTGGAATAAAGAGGGATAAACTGTGTTTATCAGTATCAACTAGTGGAATAAAGGGGGATAAACTGTGTTTACCAGTATCAACTAGTGGAATAAAGAGGGATAAACTGTGTTTATCAGTATCAACTAGTGGAATAAAGAGGATAAACTGTGTTTATCAGTATCAACTAGTGGAATAAAGGATAAACTGTGTTTATCAGTATCAACTAGTGGAATAAAGGGGATAAACTGTGTTTACCAGTATCAACTAGTGGAATAAAGAGGATAAACTGTGTTTATCAGTATCAACTAGTGGAATAAAGAGGATAAACTGTGTTTATCAGTATCAACTAGTGGAATAAAGAGGATAATAAACTGTGTTTATCAGTATCAACTAGTGGAATAAAGGGGATAAACTGTGTTTATCAGTATCAACTAGTGGAATAAAGGGGATAAACTGTGTTTACCAGTATCAACTAGTGGAATAAAGAGGATAAACTGTGTTTATCAGTATCAACTAGTGGAATAAAGGGGATAAACTGTGTTTACCAGTATCAACTAGTGGAATAAAGGGGATAAACTGTGTTTATCAGTATCAACTAGTGGAATAAAGGGGATAAACTGTGTTTATCAGTATCAACTAGTGGAATAAAGAGGATAAACTGTGTTTATCAGTATCAACTAGTGGAATAAAGAGGGATAAACTGTGTTTATCAGTATCAACTAGTGGAATAAAGGGGGATAAACTGTGTTTATCAGTATCAACTAGTGGAATAAAGAGGGATAAACTGTGTTTATCAGTATCAACTAGTGGAATAAAGGGGATAAACTGTGTTTATCAGTATCAACTAGTGGAATAAAGAGGGATAAACTGTGTTTATCAGTATCAACTAGTGGAATAAAGGGGATAAACTGTGTTTATCAGTATCAACTAGTGGAATAAAGAGGGATAAACTGTGTTTACCAGTATCAAAGTGGAATAAAGAGGGATAAACTGTGTTTATCAGTATCAACTAGTGGAATAAAGAGGGATAAACTGTGTTTATCAGTATCAACTAGTGGAATAAAGAGGGATAAACTGTGTTTACCAGTATCAACTAGTGGAATAATAAAGGGATAAACTGTGTTTATCAGTATCAACTAGTGGAATAAAGAGGATAAACTGTGTTTATCAGTATCAACTAGTGGAATAAAGGGGATAAACTGTGTTTATATCAGTGGAATAAAGAGGATCAACTGTGTTTACCAGTATCAACTAGTGGAATAAGAGGGATAAACTGTGTTTATCAGTATCAACTAGTGGAATAAAGGGATAAACTGTGTTTACCAGTATCAACTAGTGGAATAAAGAGGGATAAACTGTGTTTATCAGTATCAACTAGTGGAATAAAGGGATAAACTGTGTTTACCAGTATCAACTAGTGGAATAAAGAGGATAACTGTGTTTATCAGTATCAACTAGTGTGTTTACCAGTATCAACTAGTGGAATAAAGGGGATAAACTGTGTTTATCAGTATCAACTAGTGGAATAAAGGGGATAAACTGTGTTTACCAGTATCAACTAGTGGAATAAAGAGGGATAAACTGTGTTTATCAGTATCAACTAGTGGAATAAAGAGGGATAAACTGTGTTTATCAGTATCAACTAGTGGAATAAAGAGGATAAACTGTGTCAGTATCAACTAGTGGAATAAGAGGGGATAAACTGTGTTTACCAGTATCAACTAGTGGAATAAAGGGATAAACTGTGTTTACCAGTATCAACTAGTGGAATAAAGATAAACTGTGTTTACCAGTATCAACTAGTGGAATAAAGAGGGATAAACTGTGTTTACCAGTATCAACTAGTGGAATAAAGAGGATAAACTGTGTTTACCAGTATCAACTAGTGGAATAAAGAGGATAAACTGTGTTTACCAGTATCAACTAGTGGAATAAAGGGGATAAACTGTGTTTACCAGTATCAACTAGTGGAATAAAGAGGATAAACTGTGTTTACCAGTATCAACTAGTGGAATAAAGAGGGATAAACTGTGTTTATCAGTATCAACTAGTGGAATAAAGGGGGATAAACTGTGTTTATCAGTATCAACTAGTGGAATAAAGGGGGATAAACTGTGTTTATCAGTATCAACTAGTGGAATAAAGAGAGATAAACTGTGTTTATCAGTATCAACTAGTGGAATAAAGAGGGATAAATTGTGTTTATCAGTATCAACTAGTGGAATAAAGAGGGATAAACTGTGTTTATCAGTATCAACTAGTGGAAATAAGAGGGATAAATTGTGTTTATCAGTATCAACTAGTGGAATAAAGAGGGATAAATTGTGTTTATCAGTATCAACTAGTAGAATAAAGGGGGATAGACTGTGTTTATCAGTATCAACTAGTGGAATAAAGGAGGATAAACTGTGTTTATCAGTATCAACTAGTGGAATAAAGGGGATAAACTGTGTTTACCAGTATCAAAGTGGAATAAAGAGGATAAACTGTGTTTATCAGTATCAACTAGTAAAGAGGGATAAACTGTGAATCAAAGAGGGATAAACTGTGTTTATCAGTATCAACTAGTGGAATAAAGAGGATAAACTGTGTTTATCAGTATCAACTAGTGGAATAAAGAGGATAAACTGTGTTTATCAGTATCAACTAGTGGAATAAAGAGGATAAACTGTGTTTATCAGTATCAACTAGTGGAATAAAGGGGATAAACTGTGTTTATCAGTATCAACTAGTGGAATAAAGAGGGATAAACTGTGTTTATCAGTATCAACTAGTGGAATAAAGAGGATAAACTGTGTTTATCAGTATCAACTAGTGGAATAAAAGGGATAAATTGTGTTTATCAGTATCAACTAGTGGAATAAAGGGGGATAAACTGTGTTTATCAGTATCAACTAGTGGAATAAAGAGGGATAAACTGTGTTTATCAGTATCAACTAGTGGAATAAAGAGGGATAAACTGTGTTTATCAGTATCAACTAGTGGAATAAAGAGGATAAACTGTGTTTATCAGTATCAACTAGTGGAATAAAAGAGGGATAAACTGTGTTTATCAGTATCAACTAGTGGAATAAAGAGGGATAAACTGTGTTTATCAGTATCAACTAGTGGAATAAAGGGGATAAACTGTGTTTATCAGTATCAACTAGTGGAATAAAGAGGGATAAACTGTGTTTATCAGTATCAACTAGTGGAGGATAAAAGTGGAAAAAGGGATAAACTGTGTTTATCAGTATCAACTAGTGGAATAAAGAGGATAAACTGTGTTTACCAGTATCAACTAGTGGAATAAAGAGGGATAAACTGTGTTTATCAGTATCAACTAGTGGAATAAAGAGGGATAAACTGTGTTTACCAGTATCAACTAGTGGAATAAAGAGGGATAAACTGTGTTTATCAGTATCAACTAGTGGAATAAAGGGATAAACTGTTTATCAGTATCAACTAGTGGAATAAAGAGGGATAAACTGTGTTTATCAGTATCAACTAGTGGAATAAAGAGGGGATAAACTGTGTTTATCAGTATCAACTAGTGGAATAAAGAGGATAAACTGTGTTTATCAGTATCAACTAGTGGAATAAAGGGGGATAAACTGTGTTTACCAGTATCAACTAGTGGAATAAAAAGGGATAAACTGTGTTTACCAGTATCAACTAGTGGAATAAAGAGGGATAAACTGTGTTTACCAGTATCAACTAGTGGAATAAAGAGGGATAAACTGTGTTTATCAGTATCAACTAGTGGAATAAAGAGGATAAACTGTGTTTATCAGTATCAACTAGTGGAATAAAGAGGATAAACTGTGTTTATCAGTATCAACTAGTGGAATAAAGAGGGATAAACTGTGTTTATCAGTATCAACTAGTGGAATAAAGAGGGATAAACTGTGTTTATCAGTATCAACTAGTGGAATAAAGAGGGATAAACTGTGTTTATCAGTATCAACTAGTGGAATAAAGAGGGATAAACTGTGTTTATCAGTATCAACTAGTGGAATAAAGGGGGATAAACTGTGTTTACCAGTATCAACTAGTGGAATAAAGAGGGATAAACTGTGTTTACCAGTATCAACTAGTGGAATAAAGAGGGATAAACTGTGTTTATCAGTATCAACTAGTGGAATAAAGAGGGATAAACTGTGTTTATCAGTATCAACTAGTGGAATAAAGGGGGATAAACTGTGTTTATCAGTATCAACTAGTGGAATAAAGAGGGATAAACTGTGTTTATCAGTATCAACTAGTGGAATAAAGAGGGATAAACTGTGTTTATCAGTATCAACTAGTGGAATAAAGAGGGATAAACTGTGTTTATCAGTATCAACTAGTGGAATAAAGGGGATAAACTGTGTTTATCAGTATCAACTAGTGGAATAAAGAGGGATAAACTGTGTTTATCAGTATCAACTAGTGGAATAAAGAGGGATAAATTGTGTTTACCAGTATCAACTAGTGGAATAAAGAGGGGATAAACTGTGTTTACCAGTATCAACTAGTGGAATAAAGGGATAAACTGTGTTTACCAGTATCAACTGTGTAAGAGGGATAAACTGTGTTTATCAGTATCAACTAGTGGAATAAAGAGGGATAAACTGTGTTTACCAGTATCAACTAGTGGAATAAAGAGGATAAACTGTGTTTACCAGTATCAACTAGTGGAATAAAGAGGGGATAAACTGTGTTTACCAGTATCAACTAGTGGAATAAAGAGGGATAAACTGTGTTTATCAGTATCAACTAGTGGAATAGATAAACTGTGAGTATCAAAGTGGAATAAAGAGGATAAACTGTGTTTATCAGTATCAACTAGTGGAATAAAGAGGGATAAACTGTGTTTATCAGTATCAACTAGTGGAATGGAATAAAGAGGGATAAACTGTGTTTATCAGTATCAACTAGTGGAATAAAGAGGATAAACTGTGTTTATCAGTATCAACTAGTGGAATAAAGGGGATAAACTGTGTTTACCAGTATCAACTAGTGGAATAAAGGGGATAAACTGTGTTTACCAGTATCAACTAGTGGAATAAAGAGGGATAAACTGTGTTTACCAGTATCAACTAGTGGAATAAAGGGATAAACTGTGTTTATCAGTATCAACTAGTGGAATAAAGAGGGATAAACTGTGTTTACCAGTATCAACTAGTGGAATAAAGAGGATAAACTGTGTTTATCAGTATCAACTAGTGGAATAAGAGGGATAAACTGTGTTTATCAGTATCAACTAGTGGAATAAAGAGGGATAAACTGTGTTTACCAGTATCAACTAGTGGAATAAAGAGGGATAAACTGTGTTTATCAGTATCAACTAGTGGAATAAAGAGGGATAAACTGTGTTTATCAGTATCAACTAGTGGAATAAAGAGGGATAAACTGTGTTTATCAGTATCAACTAGTGGAATAAAGGGGGATAAACTGTGTTTATCAGTATCAACTAGTGGAATAAGAGGGGATAAACTGTGTTTATCAGTATCAACTAGTGGAATAAGGGGATAAACTGTGTTTACCAGTATCAACTAGTGGAATAAAGAGGGATAAACTGTGTTTACCAGTATCAACTAGTGGAATAAAGGGGGATAAACTGTGTTTACCAGTATCAACTAGTGGAATAAAGGGGGATAAACTGTGTTTACCAGTATCAACTAGTGGAATAAAGAGGGATAAACTGTGTTTATCAGTATCAACTAGTGGAATAAAGAGGGATAAACTGTGTTTATCAGTATCAACTAGTGGAATAAAGAGGGATAAACTGTGTTTACCAGTATCAACTAGTGGAATAAAGAGAGATAAACTGTGCCTCTACCAGTATCAACTAGTGGAATAAAGAGGGGATAAACTGTGTTTATCAGTATCAACTAGTGGAATAAAGGGGGATAAACTGTGTTTATCAGTATCAACTAGTGGAATAAAGGGGGATAAACTGTGTTTATCAGTATCAACTAGTGGAATAAAGAGGGATAAACTGTGTTTATCAGTATCAACTAGTGGAATAAAGAGGGATAAACTGTGTTTACCAGTATCAACTAGTGGAATAAAGAGGGATAAACTGTGTTTATCAGTATCAACTAGTGGAATAAAGGGGATAAACTGTGTTTACCAGTATCAACTAGGAATAAAGGGGATAAACTGTGTTTATCAGTATCAACTAGTGGAATAAAGAGGGATAAACTGTGTTTACTCAGTATCAACTAGTGGAATAAAGAGGGATAAACTGTGTTTATCAGTATCAACTAGTGGAATAAAGAGGGATAAACTGTGTTTACCAGTATCAACTAGTGGAATAAAGAGGGATAAACTGTGTTTATCAGTATCAACTAGTGGAATAAAGAGGGATAAACTGTGTTTACCAGTATCAACTAGTGGAATAAAGAGGGATAAACTGTGTTTATCAGTATCAACTAGTGGAATAAAGAGGGATAAACTGTGTTTACCAGTATCAACTAGTGGAATAAAGAGGGATAAACTGTGTTTACCAGTATCAACTAGTGGAATAAAAGGGGATAAACTGTGTTTACCAGTATCAACTAGTGGAATAAAAGGGGATAAACTGTGTTTATCAGTATCAACTAGTGGAATAAAGGGGGATAAACTGTGTTTATCAGTATCAACTAGTGGAATAAAGAGGGATAAACTGTGTTTACCAGTATCAACTAGTGGAATAAAGGGGATAAACTGTGTTTATCAGTATCAACTAGTGGAATAAAGAGGATAAACTGTGTTTATCAGTATCAACTAGTGGAATAAAGAGGGATAAACTGTGTTTATCAGTATCAACTAGTGGAATAAAGGGGATAAACTGTTTATCAGTATCAACTAGTGGAATAAAGGGATAAACTGTGTTTATCAGTATCAACTAGTGGAATAAAAGGGGATAAACTGTGTTTATCAGTATCAACTAGTGGAATAAAAGGGATAAACTGTGTTTATCAGTATCAACTAGTGGAATAAAGAGGATAAACTGTGTTTATCAGTATCAACTAGTGGAATAAAGGGGATAAACTGTGTTTACCAGTATCAACTAGTGGAATAAAGGGGATAAACTGTGTTTACCAGTATCAACTAGTGGAATAAAGAGGGATAAACTGTGTTTACCAGTATCAACTAGTGGAATAAAGGGGATAAACTGTGTTTACCAGTATCAACTAGTGGAATAAAAGAGGGATAAATCAGTATCAACTAGTGGAATAAAGGGGATAAACTGTGTTTATCAGTATCAACTAGTGGAATAAAGAGGGATAAACTGTGTTTATCAGTATCAACTAGTGGAATAAAGAGGGGATAAACTGTGTTTATCAGTATCAACTAGTGGAATAAAGAGGGATAAACTGTGTTTACCAGTATCAACTAGTGGAATAAAGAGGGATAAACTGTGTTTATCAGTATCAACTAGTGGAATAAAGAGATAAAACTGTGTTTATCAGTATCAACTAGTGGAATAAAGGGGATAAACTGTGTTTACCAGTATCAACTAGTGGAATAAGAGGGATAAACTGTGTTTATCAGTATCAACTAGTGGAATAAAGGGGATAAACTGTGTTTATCAGTATCAACTGTGTTTACCAGTATCAACTAGTGGAATAAAGAGGGATAAACTGTGTTTATCAGTATCAACTAGTGGAATAAAGAGGATAAACTGTGTTTACTCAGTATCAACTAGTGGAATAAAGGGGATAAACTGTGTTTACCAGTATCAACTAGTGGAATAAAGAGGGATAAACTGTGTTTACCAGTATCAACTAGTGGAATAAAGAGGGATAAACTGTGTTTATCAGTATCAACTAGTGGAATAAAGGGGGATAAACTGTGTTTATCAGTATCAACTAGTGGAATAAAGAGGGATAAACTGTGTTTATCAGTATCAACTAGTGGAATAAAGAGGGATAAACTGTGTTTATCAGTATCAACTAGTGGAATAAAGAGGGATAAACTGTGTTTATCAGTATCAACTAGTGGAATAAAGAGGGATAAACTGTGTTTATCAGTATCAACTAGTGGAATAAAAGGGATAAACTGTGTTTATCAGTATCAACTAGTGGAATAAAAGGATAAACTGTGTTTATCAGTATCAACTAGTGGAATAAAGGGGATAAACTGTGTTTATCAGTATCAACTAGTGGAATAAGAGGGATAAACTGTGTTTATCAGTATCAACTAGTGGAATAAAGAGGGATAAACTTGTGTTTATCAGTATCAACTAGTGGAATAAAGAGGGATAAACTGTGTTTTATCAGTATCAACTAGTGGAATAAAGAGCTGATAAACTGTGTTTATCAGTATCAACTAGTGGAATAAAGAGGATAAACTGTGTTTATCAGTATCAACTAGTGGAATAAAGAGGGATAAACTGTGTTTATCAGTATCAAACTAGTGGAATAAAGAGGGATAAACTGTGTTTACCAGTATCAACTAGTGGAATAAAGGGGATAAACTGTGTTTATCAGTATCAACTAGTGGAATAAAGAGGATAAACTGTGTTTATCAGTATCAACTAGTGGAATAAAGAGGATAAACTGTGTTTTATCAGTATCAACTAGTGGAATAAAGAGGGATAAACTGTGTTTATCAGTATCAACTAGTGGAATAAAGGGGATAAACTGTGTTTATCAGTATCAACCAGTGGAATAAAGAGGGATAAATTGTGTTTATCAGCATCAACTAGTGGAATAAAGGGGATAAACTGTGTTTATCAGCATCAACTAAAGGGAATAAAGAGGGATAAACCGTGTTTATCAGTATCAACTAGTGGAATAAAGAGGGATAAACTGTGTTTACCAGTATCAACCAGTGGAATAAAGAGGGATAAATTGTGTTTACCAGTATCAACTAGTGGAATAAAGAGGGATAAACTTGTACCAGTATCAACTAGTGGAATAAAGAGGGATAAACTAGACAGTATCAACTAGTGGAATAAAGGGATAAACTGTATCAACTAGTGGAAAGAGGATAAACTGTGTTTACCAGTATCAACTAGTGGAATAAAGAGGGATAAACTGTGTTTACCAGTATCAACTAGTGGAATAAAGAGGATAAACTGTGTTTATCAGTATCAACTAGTGGAATAAAGAGGGATAAATTGTGTTTACCAGTATCAACTAGTGGAATAAAGGGGGATAAACTGTGTTTATCAGTATCAACTAGTGGAATAAAGAGAGATAAACTGTGTTTATCAGTATCAACTAGTGAATAAAGAGGGATAAACTGTGTTTACCAGTATCAACTAGTGGAATAAAGGGGATAAACTGTGTTTACCAGTATCAACTAGTGGAATAACCAGGATCAACTGTGTTTACCAGTATCAACTAGTGGAATAAAGGGGATAAACTGTGTTTACCAGTATCAACTAGTGGAATAAAGGGGGATAAACTGTGTTTACCAGTATCAACTAGTGGAATAAAGGGGGATAAACTGTGTTTATCAGTATCAACTAGTGGAATAAAGAGGGATAAACTGTGTTTATCAGTATCAACTAGTGGAATAAAGAGGGATAAACTGTGTTTATCAGTATCAACTAGTGGAATAAAGGATAAACTGTTTTACCAGTATCAACTAGTGGAATAAAGAGGGATAAACTGTTTAATATCAACTAGTGGAATAAAGTGGATAAACTGAAGAACTAGTGGAATAAAGGGATAAATTGTGGAATTAGTGGAATAAAGTGGATAAAACCAGTTTATCAACTAGTGGAATAAAGGGGATAAACTGTGTTTACCAGTATCAACTAGTGGAATAAAAGGGGATAAATTGAAGCAACTAGTGGAATAAAGAGGGATAAACTGTGTTTACCAGTATCAACTAGTGGAATAAAGAGATAAACTGAGTTTAATATCAACTAGTGGAATGGATAAATTAGTAATGATCAACTAGTGGAATAAGAGGGATAAACTGTGTTTATCAGTATCAACTAGTGGAATAAAGAGAGATAAACTGTGTTTATCAGCATCAATCAACTAGTGGAAAAAAAGAGGGATAAACTGTGTTTACCAGTATCAACTAGTGGAATAAAAGGGGATAAACTGTGTTTATCAGTATCAACCAGTGGAATAAAGGGGATAAACTGTGTTTACCAGTATCAACTAGTGGAATAAAGAGGGATAAACTGTGTTTACCAGTATCAACTAGTGGAATAAAGAGGGATAAACCTGTGTTATCAGTATCAACTAGTGGAATAAAAGAGGGATAAGCTGTGTTTACCAGTATCAACTAGTGGAATAAAGAGGGATAAACTGTGTTTACCAGTATCAACTAGTGGAATAAAGAGGGAATAACTGT
>NC_134834.1:11966174-12005390 GCF_004210375.1 Tachypleus tridentatus
GCTTTAAGTTAACTCCTCTGTTCATTTGTTCTTCAAACAATATTTTCAGTGTTTATTCTCATAAATACTTTTGTATTTGTATACAAAGTAAAATATAAATGGATATTATTAGCTCTCAACGTAATTTTGGTTCAGTATAATATATACACTGTTTATTTTCCTTTGAGCTTATGACATTGTTTAATATGAGGTTCTAACAACATTGGTATATTTAGGTTGGTCTGAAATAAAGAAGGATCCATTGTTATGAAATTTGAACCAATGATAATGCATGTACAATGTGCCAGCTGACAGATGCTCAAAATTAGTAAGTTATTCAAATTTCAAAATGTGCGTATTTAATCCAGGATTAATTGTGAAGGTTATAGGAGTTGAAAACTTGAGAATAATTTCTGCAGACTAAATCAGCATTATTTGTGAAATGTTGTTTTCTTAAAATTCTCCTAATAGTGAATAATTTATTGACAAATTCTCCTTACAAAGTGTCATTAAAATTTCCACAATTTTACAGAGGTATATTTGACTGAATTTTGAGCTGTGTTGACAGTTGTTTATCATTGTTAACAGTATAGTGAAAGAGTACCTTCCGTCAACAGTGCAGTGCACCTCCGTTACAAATACTCCCTATACATGTAACAGTCTTGTTGTTTTTTAAGAAAAGTTATGAAGACAAAACCAAACTATAGTTCATTTTGTCTACTTCAAATATAGCTATCCGAGTTTGGTCAAGTTTCTCTGTTGCGTTTGCTAGACATGCTTGTACAGTGAGGACTGTAGTGTTATACAACATACCTCAGTTTTAAATTTATGGTTACATTTAATTGTGTATACAGTGGGGCCGGCATGGCCAGATGGCTAAGGAGCTCAACTCATAATCTGAGGGCTGGGGTTTGAATCCCGTCACACCAAACATGCTCCCCTTTCAGCTGTGGGGACATTATAATGTGATGGCAAATTTCACTATTCAATGGTAAAAGAGTAGCCCAAGAGTTGGCGGTGGGTGATGACAAATTGTCTTCCCTATGGTCTTATGCTGCAATATTACGGATGGCTAGTCAGATAGCTCGTGTAGCTTTGTGAGAAATTCAAAAACAAAACAAATGAAGTGTATTAATTTTCATGTTTCTCATCGCTGCTGTGTTTGTACCTTTTTAATAGTTTATTATATTTCCATATATTGACTCAACCCATTTTAAATAAATATAAAACATTTTGTTAGGTGAGTTTGGTGTCCTCTTTTTGTTTATTACCACTCATTTTAAAAAATGATTATATAAAATTATATTTATGCATAGTTTTCTATTAGTTTTTAAGTTTACCTTGTAAAATATGTCTCTAAAGTTCATGTTTTGTTGCCAATAATAAGAATAATTTTCGTATTTAGTATTCACTGAAAATTTACATTTTATTATAGTCACCCTGGTGGTAAATCTTCAGACATAACAAGGTTAAAAATCAGATTTTAATACCTGGAGTGGACAGAGCATAGATAGCCCATAGTTTGTAATTGAGTGGCTATTTTCTTTTTGATACATTTATACCAATGACTGATATCAAACTTATGTATTTCAAATGTTATGATCATATAATTATATATATAAGTATAGTTGCTAGATATTTATATATATATATATTTTAATATTTACCCAAGTTTGTATGGTTTAATTTGTAGCATGCAACCAGTTTAGCATCTGGCTTTAAAAACAGTGGCCTCACCATAAGTAACAGTGGGAATATTACACTGGTAGGTATGAAGATAATTTACCTTTGTTCCTCCATAAGATGGATAATTTTGTGAATTAAATATTACTATGTCAACATATGTTGCGATTCTTTACTGTTTAACCTATCGAAAAGGTCCGCGTGTCAAAAGTTATGTCATTGCATTTGATGACTTGTATTCAAACTTTTATTGAACTATTATAAATTTATGTCAATAAATTTGGTATCAAATAGTAGATCAGAATTCAACCACCAATGTTATGTATTAGTCAATGTATAAATTTAAGAGTAAATATTAAAAGACATAACTGAATATTAATTTTTTGTGTAATGGGGTTTATTGAATGGAGCATTTGTTCAAATTATGTTTGTGATGTCCAAATACAAAATCTGTAGTTTTATATGAACTAGGAACTCAAACTGCCAATAGTGACAAGCTAGAATATGAAATAAGAATCTCAGGATGGCTGGTATGGGTATTAACACTAATAAAGCAGATAACAATGCTTCAACCTTCCTAGATCATCTTCAGGTTGAAACATTGTTCTCTGCTAACAATATATATACTAAGCATTTCATCACGAAAATTAGAACCTTTTACCTCTCCTATTTGTTGAGATATAGCTTGTTTACTGAACCAGACAGTGGGACCTCTTGCATCTTTCCATTTTGGAAACATTCCTTTATATATACTTGATACATGATGTGAATAACCAATTACAAGCTCATAATGTCCAACTAGTGGCCTTTCAGCCATTTTAATGTGCTTGGAAGCCACCTCATTGTTTGAAACAGATTTAATGGAGATAGGCTTTGTCTTGATTCTCCTGGGAATTAAATATTTTTTCAAACAAAATACACTGTAGTTACTAAGCTTGACAAATTATTATGGAATTCTATGGTATTAATATAGTTGTTTATGATTTTTTTGTTATTTTACATGTGTATATAAAACCTAAAATTACTTTGTTTCACAAACTCCTTGGGCAAAATTTTATAAGGCTTAGCAACCTACAGCAAACAAAGTTGAAAGTTCATCATGAGATGAAGATGTAAATTTCACTACACCCATTTTATTTCTGTGTTTTAAGAAAAAATAACTTAAAGGCGTTACTTGTAAATAGTAATAATGTATACTAATTGAAATATTACTGTATTTCACAAAATGCTAGCCCATTAAAGCACAGCCAAGACAGGTCACTTTGTAAAACCTGAAGGTCTGTTTTATATTGATGGATACTGTTATGTTAGTCATGACTGTAAGGCCAATACAATATAAATATATACAAATATGTTTAATTATGTCGTTCTAAAATGAAAATAATTTTTAATTGGTGGTTATGAGGTTGTACAAATTGACAGACCCTTATATAGTTAAGGTAGAGAAATAAAATACAATATATAAAGTCTTACTAAAACAAACATTTGAAATGTATTTAGGAAGTTTTGTAGATTATACAAATTATATTTGAGATTTTGGGGACAAATAATAGTTTTTTATCATAACATGAAAATCACTTCTCTCTGGGACTAGTGGCGTAACATACTCAGTACTTTCACAGTCTAAACTTTCATAAAATACTTCATTAAGAACTCTGATTTATTTGTGTACAAAATATCTAATATTTACAAAAGTCTACCAAATTTTGTGAAGGTAGACATACTGCATTAAAGTTATTATAGTATCAATACTTCTCTCTATCTATCACACCAAGTCCATCGAAATGATTATTGTGAAGTTTCTGAAACTATATTTTTTAATCTATAATTAAATTTAGTTTCCATTGAAGCTAATGACTGCTTAATATATGTCCGCGTTTTGAACAGACTGAGGACAGGTCAAGTTTGAATTAGAAAAGATATACCGCATGGGTACAAAAATCGAGTTGACTCTGAAGATTATATGAGTCATAGATCAGTAAGAATTGGCCATTATGACAAAAAAATAATATAGAAATTTTATCATTTTGAATGATGTAATTCAATGATTCACATTCAATACAGGCTAGTCTACACTTTTAAAAGAAAACAATTTCATTTTATTTTTATATGACCTGACAAGGAAAGGTTTAACATTACAGTTTTCTAAAGTGTTTTCTTCACCATATTAGAAATTAAACTACATTAGATCAAGAAAGTAGTTTATATGGGATGGGCAGAAATTTGAAGGTATGATAAACCTGAAACTTTGAGGATGATGTGGAACATAGTTCACTAAGTTTTCATCACATGGCAGAAAGTAGGCTATTGTTACTATTGTTATTATCTACGTTTTTGATTGGAATATGTTGTTTTACTTATCTACTATTCGCTGGTAATAGTTCTGGTGTTTTAGAAAAACAATTATGCAGAAAAACCAGACTATAATCTGTCTTGTGAATACTCACATCAGTCCACAGATTGTGCTATTTTCTGTTGGGTTTGCACATTCTGAGAAACATGCATAACTACTATCTAATTATCTCTGTCACCAAAGGTGGATGGAAGTTGTGTTTCCAATATTGTGCATGTATTTGTCAAGAGATTTTTCAAAACAGCTCGACTAATCTGGACAAAAGTTGGTATATATTTGAACTATGATCCAATTCAGGAACAATTAGTTTTTGAAGTGTCAGATGTAAAAAATTCTATCTACAAACATTGTTACTAATTGTTCCTACTGTTTTTACTTCATAACTCAATCACAACTCATCAGATTTCGATGAAACTTGATGGGCGTACATGGAATACCATTTCGTTGCTGTGCCTAATGTGCCTGTGTTCATTTGTAATGATGGATGTACAGACACATTTTTGTTTTATCAGTGATGCATGGCAAAAGCATGTGCTACACTTGGTACGTCTCTAGTTTCATGTACGGCCACATGATCTTGTGATAATATATGATGACCCATCATGCATCTTAAAACTTCCACAAATATTTCCTTTACATGTAACAGTCTTGTCGTTTTTAATAAAAGTTATGAAGTTTACCAGTAAGACAAAACCAAATGATAGTTCATCTCATCTACTTCAAATATAGCTATCCGAGTTTGGGTAAGTTTGTTCATGTCTGACATGCTTGTACAGTGGGGACCATAGTGTTGGAAAGTGTTCCTTGAACCACAACATACCTCAGTATTAAATTCACAGTTACATTTGGTTATGCATAACAGGTTGGATGGTGCTGGATTTTTGTCAGTGGAAAATGGAAAAAATGAGCCACTTTCTTTTGTCAAGTGGCACAGAATAACTTTTATTAAAACAGTTGTTAGTTCCCATGGAAACGGTAATTTGTAGGGCTGAAGGTCATTCAACTTTTGGAAATCTTTTTTGAGTTATTAAAGCAGAATTTCCCAGTGACTTAGAACTAAAATAAAAGTACAGAAATGTTTGTTTGTCTTCACAAAACGGCACAACGATGTTTTCAGTAAATACCATTACAGTTGACAAATTGATATTTTGTGCCAAACTTTCGTGTAGTTTTATTTTAAAAGCCATGACTGTGCCAGTAGTGTACTTCAAAGTTATTTTCGACTCTTTAATCAGTGGCCCACATAATCACAGAATTCTAGGTTGAGTATTTTTCTATCTCCAAAAAAGAAACTTTTGTTCCGATCTTGTCCAATTTTTGGCATCTTGTAGAAGAGCTCTGACTAATGCATGAACAAAAAAATCTTCCCTGAAATACTTCCCATTTCAATGGTATATTTTGTTAAGTTAACTATTTATCTAACACAAAGTTAAGTATTTATAATGATTCTACATATTCTCTCTTACAATTTTACGACTGTATTTAAACCTTTTACTCCATCAGATTTCTCTTTAATAAATAATTGAAATTTAATTTATATGATACTTGTCACATTTGAGTAAACTTGTTTATTAATTAAATTTTAATCCGTGTTTTACAATTTTGCCAGGCAATCCATTAGTACACTTTAGAAGTACCTCTGTCAAAATCAGGTGTTGTGCTCGTGTCTGATGAGGTTCGTTTAGAATGTTTCTCATGATTTTTGTGTATTTTATGTGATTTTATAAACAGTTTATAGAAATAACTTTGAATTTAAACCAATGTTTTCAGGTGTATTTATTAGTGGTATAAAGTTAAGTCATTATTGATTATATGTTCTTGTTGTATCTGTTAACTCTGGGATCTGTATTTCAGTACGTTAAGTTTATTGTCGGAGGCAAAAAAAAAAATGTTTGAAAATCAGAAGAGAATCGAAGGTGAGTTTCTTTCGATTTTCAATTTGTAAAAACAAAACTTTAATACAGAAATAAAATTGGTGCAGTTAATTGTTATGTACTTGGAGCTTATGTTAAATCTAGGTAGAAAAAACATAACTACATGTGAACAAGAGTAAAAGTGACAACTTTAGATTTTAATGAGTACATCTATTGCAGAATAATTAATTATATTCATTAGGGAAAAAAATATATGGCTGTAAAGGTTTGCATTACTCATAAACTATATTTAGGTTTTAATGGAGGTTTGAGTTGCTAACCTGTGGGATAGAATGATGTATATTTTAAACTTGCTGGAATTTGTTGTTGTTTTTTTTATTATTATTATTTACCCCAAAGTCATGCATAAAATTAGGACTTATTTAACTTTCAGTCAACAAAACAGAATCTCTAGGCCTATATGTATGTAGTTAATAAAAAAATAATGTGATATTTATATTATAGATTAAAATTCCTGTTTTACATATTTTAACCTAATTTTCTTATTATATATAAATTTATTTTTTATCATATACAGTACATTTTTAATATTATATGGAAAATATATTCATATGTTGAGTAGATTACTTTTATCAAACCAAGTATAAGATGTGTAATGTAAATATTTAATAATAATTATTCTAAGAATTTCAAATTTTCGAAGATTATTAACCATTATTATCATTTTATTGTAACAATTTTAGAAAATGCTTTGTCTGAAAATTCCAATTGCTGAATTTAAAACTTTGTTGTTAAATACACTCCACACCCGCCTTCTGCTTTACTGGCAATAGCAAACCAAGGGGGTAGTCGCATGTACACCACACCTCAAAGTGCGGGCATGTTGGCGGCAGGGATTGACCAGAACCCTCTGATTACCTTCGAACACTCACTTAACACTCCCTGGTCATGCAGGACCTTAAGTATGCAAAAAATGTAAGTATTAGTGTTTACAAGTGTAGGTTGAATCTGTGATTCTACAGAACAACACTCACAGTTGAAAGACTGCTGTAAATGTCTGTATATTATAATGGTTACTCAAAGAATAAAATAATGAAAATAAACTTTTATTATTAGTTCAGATCAGAGATAAGTATTCAGCTGTCTAAATGTGACTTTTGTTATCTATATACTTTGTAAAAAAAAAAGAAACTTGAAGTTTATGGTTGCATTTATAACGAAAATCAAGTATTATACATAGTTAAAGTTCGTTGGATAAATCAAACTAGGTAAACATAAAACAACGGGTAACATGTTTATTTAGTCAAACAACAGCCAGTTGTTTCATAATATAATTTCTGATTTACATAAACAGGTTGTTGCCTAATGACTTGAGGATTACAGATTTGATACCTGCTGTCACCAAACATGTTTGTTCTTTCAGCCATTGTGAGGATGTTGTAATGTCACGATAAATTCCACTGTTAATTGGTAAACAATTGATTCGAGTTAACAGTAAGTGCTGCTGTCCAGTTTTGTCCATTCTGGTCTTAAGTTCAGCATCAAGGATGGGGAAAAATAGTCTTAGTAGCTTTGTTTTAAAATAAATCATAAACAAGGACATAAGTATAATATCCCTGCAACCAAAAGGATGGCACTTCTGGTAGTAACAAGGTCCAAACCTTCAGATCACGAGACAGTGCTTCTAATCATTGGACCATGGTAGCTGGCAGTAGAAGTACTGTTGAGATGCAACACTACTCAGAAAAAAGTTTTTTGAACCTACGTTAGGCACAACATAGATAGCCAGCTGTATAGTTTTACACTTAACAGATAAACTGATGAAAAAACAATGAAGAGATAGTAATTAGATTGTTTGAATAAATGAAATAATCTAAAACCATAATGACTGTGAATGGTCGGTTAGATTATTTGATCCTTTTGTGAAATTAATTAATTTATTTATAATTTGAATTTACTGATGGTTTTATGTCCTCACTGATCAGTGCTCATAATTAATCTAATTAACCACCCAGCTTTCAACCAAAAGGTTGATTGAATATTTAATTAAAAGGTTTAATCTTTTGTTGTTGTTTTTTGTTTATTGGGAAAATAGTAAAACGTGTCCGCTAAATTAATTTAAAGTCAATGATGTTGCTGGGAAGTAGTCGTCTTAATTTTGTGTGTACAGAACTGTGTTTATTACAGGCTTTCTTCAAATATACAAATCATGTTAAACAAAAAAAATGCTGCGCATCAAAGCAAACATCTCGAGAAGTTCAGTCTCATAACAGTGATGATGTTAAAAGTCAAGTTGAGACAGAAGAACATCGACTAGAATGTGACTGTTGCTCGTCTAGCGAGGAAGTTGTTGAAAGTGTATTTAGTATGTTTGAATAACCAACAATCGTGGTTCATAACAGAACAAGTGAGTCAACTGTATTGTTGTAAGATTTGAAGTGATATGGATATCACACACTTATTCTGATGTGAATCTGTGTTCCAAACCTATGGTATGTTTGTTTACTTGCATAAATGACTGTATTCTGTTTGTAATAGACAAATATATTTGAACTGTCTATAATCTATAGCTATGCTGGGGCACTGGCTCCAAGAATGGTGTGTAACTGACTACTTATGTTTTGAATTTGAAAAAAAATCATATTTTATTTTTTCCAATTACGAAAGGTTCAGTGAATGCAAGTACGAAATATCTGGGGTTCAATACCTCCAACAAGGTTACGAACCACTGTTCTGGATAATATATTTAACCAAGCGTTTAACTTTCTCAGAGCCGTTGTTACGAAAACTGTTTGATATAAAATTAAACACTAACTTGAAATGTCTTCTGTTGCTCAAACCTTTCATAAAATATTTTCACATCCGCATTTCTGGTACTGATGAAGGTGTAACAGGAAGTTATCTAATATAAAAGGTGGTTTTTATTGTGAAGAAATATCCTGGTTCATTCAGGTTCATTGACTTTTGGAATGCTATGGAATTTTAGAATATAAATTACCAGATTAAAAAAAACCTCTGAAAAGCTGAAAATGAAGATTTCTTAAGAGACAAAACTGTACGGCCAGTGTAGCATCATGAAATATTTTATAGTGCGTAACATGTTACGAATGTTTAATATCTAACAATGCCTTGATTTGATATGTCCCACAAAAAAATGATCCTAAAATAATGTGTGTAATTCTACATAATTGTAATTGTTATGTTACAACACAAGTTATGAAATCTAGGCATTACAGTGCCATATTGTGAGGTGTTATGGAAATAAAACTGTAATAGTATGGAAATACTATGGAGTACTGAAACCAAAGGTAGAAATAGAACAAGTTGATTACAGTTTATTACATGAATCAAGAATAAAAATCTGACATACAGACATAACATATTGTGTTACGTCAAGGTAATGTCATTCATTCACTCAAAAACAAACCTAATATATATATTAAGCTATCGTCTTAGTTTGTGGTGACTTCTCTCAGGTTAGTGACTTCAGTCAATACATAACTTCTGTATGACTATCAGGTTGGTGACTTGTCAATACATAACTTCTGTGACTATCAGGTTGGTGACTTCAGTCAATACATAACTTCTGTATGACTATCAGGTTGGTGACTTCAGTCAATACATAACTTCTGTGTGACTATCAGGTTGGTGACTTCCAGTCAATACATAACTTCTGTATGACTCTCAGGTTGCAGATGTTTCCTTTATTTTGATATCTCTTTGTTATAACACACAGTAACCTGTGTCGACCACTCCATAGAAGGAAACAATACAGCTAGTGTTGTACTTGACTTTATGCTGTGTTTTTGTATCACTATAGAAAGAGACAACTAGTGTTGTACTTGACTTTATGCTTGTTTTTTGTATCACTATAGAAAGAGACATTACAACTAGTGTTGTACTTGACTTTATGCTGTGTTTTTGTATCACTATAGAAAGAGACATTACAGCTAGCTGTGTTGTACTTGACTTTATGCTGTGTGTTTTTGTATCACTATAGAAAGAGACATTACAGCTAGTGTTGTACTTGACTTTATGCTGTGTTTTTTGTATCACTATAGAAAGAGACAACTAGTGTTGTACTTGACTTTATGCTGTGTTTTGTATCACTATAGAAAGAGACATTACAACTAGTGTTGTACTTGACTTTATGCTGTGTTTTGTATCACTCACTATAGAAAGAGACATTACAACTAGTGTTGTACTTGACTTTGTGCTGTGTTTTTATCACTATAGAAAGAGACATTACAACTAGTGTTGTACTTGACTTTATGCTGTGTTTTTTGTATCACTATAGAAAGAGACATTACAACCTCATCCAGTTATTGACTTCACTTGTTACCTGCAGTTACATAAACCTTCAAAGTATGGTGTCTCTAATTTGTGTATTTGTTGTTGTTCATTCATGTACCTTCTTTATAACACTTCCAATGATATTGTGAAAATTACTGGAACTCATTTCACAAAACATCATTACTTTATGTATGTTTTTCTGTATATTTTGTACAATGAATAAACAGTTAGGTTTAAATGCTCTTTGAACTCTGACAGGATGTGTTTTTATTTTGATCTTTAATTTGAATTATCGCTATGGATTAGAAGCTGTCGATGTATCTTATTTTATACTCACTTGATGGTGGCACAATATGGACTGCATAAATTGGTTGCTGAAAGTGGTAGAATGGGACATCAGAGGTTGATTTTTCAAACTGAGATTACTGGATTTTGTGAAATAGCATTACAGTTACTACTGTTATTCATTAAATGTCACTAGAATTTTATATCCTGTTAGGCTAACATCTACAGTTCAGTAACACTGTTCACTTACATTCTTCTACACAAGTGAGATCTGCTTCCATTGGATAACTAGACGCTAGTATAGTGTTTGTTACATCTGGTCAGACAGAGGCACGCGCCGAAACATTCATGCCCTATATTGAGATGCTACAATTGTTTGTTCTTTTTTTCTAATAAACTTCTACTAAAGGTGTTATAAAATTTATATATTCTCCTTTTTCTGGACTTGTTGGACTTTATTTCTTATCCCAAGATTTTCAGGGTTGTGTATGGTGTAATATCCGGGACTTGCAGGGTTTGATATGCCCTTGTCTCTGTAGTTTCTGGCATCTGCAAATAATAACTGCAGCGTTGCAAAGAGAAATTACACTAACTTCAGTAATGTTGCCCATTCCAACACATGTATTACAATGGACACATTAAATAACACGAACCACGAATTGGGACAATGATGAAGCTTCTTCAATCATAGATGATGATTCAACACTTCCTTGTTGTTATTGTTTATGTCTTTCTACACCCATTAAAAGCATTCCTTCTTCGATAAATTCGATCCCCGTCACACCAAATATGGTCGCCCTTTCAGCCGTGGGGCGTTATAATGTGACGATCACTCCCACTATTCGTTGGTAAAAGAATAGCCCAAGAGTTGGCGGCGGGTGATGATGACCAGCTGCCTTCCCTTCAGTCTTACACTGCTAAATTAGGGACAGATATCCCTCGTGTAGCTTTCCGTGAAATTCAAAACCAACAAAAATATACAAACGAGAAATTTGGAACGCGCACAACGTATGGACCTCTTTGCCGCCTCAGTGAATGATGGGACATACATGTAAATTTGTCTTAAAAGTTCTTACAAGATGGCGCTCCTATTTAGCTATCAACTGAAATAGCGAATATCATGTCTCGATTAGTATAATGTTTACGTCGAAAATATTTGTTCGTTTTACGCATACAATATTTTATTTTTTTTCTAAACGTCACACACAATTAGAAGTTTCTTCACAAAGTGTTTTAAGATCAAAGTTCATCTAAATAAGGCTTAACAATTGTATACAGTCAAAAGCTCTAATCGTACTAACGTGTGAATAACTTTCGGAAAAAACAAATTCGTTTGTTATCCGATTAGCATGGTTCTTTTCCAACAATCCGAAGCCTTGAATTTCAAAGGGAAGGTGATAGAAGTTTTAGTATTTTGGAGACAGGAATTTTGTTCCGTAGTATTTGATTCGTTCTCTTCTGTACTTCACTGATAAAATAACATCACCATAGTAACAAGAAAAAAATTAAGTGTCCAAAGTTTACAAAAACACGTTCAAAATTATGAGAATTCGAGAAGAATCCTGGGTCGTTAAAGAGGTAATTTGATAATTGGGGAGGGAACCAAAGGGTAAATAAAGTAGGGAAAAAAACACACATTGAAATGGACTTTGAAACCATGTCACTATCGTGCTGTTGTTAACCAACCAAATAGTGTGAAAATTATGAACCATGGTTAAGGGTAGGATTTTTTTTTTTAAATAATAATTACCTCTGACAAAATATCTTCAAGTTGTCACCATAGCAACACCATCTGAAAATGGTGCACTTAATCAGCTCTTTGTCGGAATAACTTAAATATTTGCTAACTAGAAGAACAAAAGTCTGTTGTTTTAATGATGGAGACTCTCCCCAGCTGATGAGTGGTAATTCTGAAGGTAATGGAACACTTCGTGGTGGGCGTATAATAGATAGCCCATTATAAAGCTTTGCATTTAACAAAAAACGAACACGCCGATAGAGAATATAATAAATAAAACGACACCTATTGGTGGTGAATGTGAACTACAAAATAACGAAGCTTCCCACAAAAAGTTAATTACATTCAGAGACGTGTCTGTGTCGAACTTGTTATTGCTTACCGCCCAAGCGAGACAAATTGCACAGTACTTGTTTGAAGATTAGTTTTTTTCTTTATGAACGATAAAACTACTTAATGAATTGCCATTTATTTGTAATTTGGCTTTCAAGTAGCTGCAAGAAAAGCTTTGTGACACTTGTTAGGAGAATATTTGTCGGTTTGTTATATATAGTTAGAGTTATCTGCACATCGCCGTCCATTCTGTTGAACTGACGGACTAGAACTAACCAACAGTACCCACCATTAACTGTTAGCTGCAGTTGTTGTTGTTTCTGATCAAATAGCAGAGGGATCGTTAGTCATAGAGTGGTTATGGCACTCGACTCTCGTAATCGAGAGTCGCGGCTTCGAACCCTCATCACCCCAAATATGCTCGCCCTTTCAGCCGTGGAGGCGTTATAATGGTACGACCAATCCCACTATTCGTTGGTAAAGGAGTTGGCGGTGGGTAGTGATAACTAGCTGCCTTCCCTCTAGCCTCACACTGCTAAAGTAGGGATGGCTAGCGCAGATAACCCTCAGTAGCTTTGTGCGAAATTCCCAACAAACAAACAAACAAACTCTGATGGTCTTGTACAACGAGGCAGTAATTGTGACATCATCAGTCACGTGACTGGTGAATGTACTTGTTATCTCACTGGCTTATCGGATAAGTCTGAGGGTCTTTACCAAGCTAAAATCGGGTTTCTATTCCCACAGTGATAAGCGCACAAATAGCATCATTGTGTAGCTTTGAGGTTAATGACACCACGTTATAAAATCTTTGATCCTTCCGACATCTAGTGGTAAAAGAATGTAACACATATTTTGTGTTTTTAAATCTCGAAACATTTAATGAAAATTCTCTGATGTATCACCCTTGTGATGTTATTTTTCTCGGTGAATGAAGTGAATAAGTTACACGTAGAGTTGTTTATTCTAAGTAAAGATTGAATATTTTGTTTTTTTATTATTATTTATTGACAGAATGGCTTTTATGTAATATTAGTTTCCCAGGTGCGCCAATAGAGCCACTTTTAATAACCTGTGCGTTTCTCCAATCACGAAGGTATTAAAGGTGTCTCGTGACACTCCCACAATTATCTGGGGATGAGCCACCCCTGTTTCATCATCAAAATAAGCCACGCCTCCTTTCTTCTTCATCTAACAGGTTTACTCACACGTTATTAATGGAGCTGCTCTCAACTTCCAGGCAGATCACCGGTTTTAGTACCGTTTGGAAGCAGTCGTTATCCACAGTCATTCTGGTTAACTTACTAGCTGCAAGTTTTATCGAAGAAAATAGCAGGAACTCGTTTTAACTTTAAATCACGAGAAGAAACATCGCCATCGTAGGTCAGTGGAGTTTGATACATTAGAAAGAAACATAGCCATCGCAGGTCAGTGGAGTTTGATACATTAGAAAGAAACATCGCCATCGTAGGTCACTGGAGTTTGATACATTAGAAAGAAACACATAGCCATCGTAGGTCAGTGGAGTTTGATACATTAGAAAGAAACATAGCCATCGTAGGTCAGTGGAGTTTGATACATTAGAAAGAAACATCAGCATCGCCATCGTAGGTCAGTGGAGTTTGATACATTAGAAAGAAACATAGCCATCGTAGGTCAGTGGGGTTTGATACATTAGAAAGAAACATCGCCATCGTAGGTCACTGGAGTTTGATACATTAGAAAAAAACACACAGCCATCGTGGGGTCAGATCTAGTATAATTGTTGAACCTCAGAACCACTTGACTCTCGTCTAAAGTTAAGTTCCTGTTAGAAACTGTTCTTCCCAAGCCAACTGTACTGAACTGAGCTATAACTTGTCGAGATGTCTCGGTTTCTTTGGCCAATTACTGAGGGTAGTGTCCACTTTCGTCTCTTTAGTAAACGGGAAACTTTGAAGGAAGGTCCTCTGAAACTGGAAGACATAGTAATGGAGGTAAGTACGCTAGAAAAAAATGTTAAAAGTGGAAGATATAACTGTAAGTGTAAAAGATGGTTAAAATATTAATAATTAAAGATATAGTTGTGAAAGTGAACACTAAAGACAATATGCCACAGCCACGTGTTTACAGATGTAAAAAGTAAAAATCACAGTTTTTCTCCATCCCGAGTGAACAAAACAACAAAAACCTGTTATCAAAACAAAAAAAGTTCTTATCAGTTCAAAACTGCATTATAAATTGTGTTTATTTGTTTATAAATTTGGACAGAGCCCGTTGTAGTTTTGGATTTATAGGCTTTTAATCTAAGCGTCAGTTTCGGTTTCATCTCTTTAAAGAAACATTTACCAGTTTCATTAGAAAGGTACGTCACTGGTTCCTCAACAACAGGGTAAAGGTCACTTTTAACATTTCTAATAAAGCTTATTATTTTTTATCCATGAGGATAAGGGCACTATATTGAGTGAATTTCTCACCGTGTGAGATGGTAAGGGAACTAGATTGGGTGTATTTCTCACCATATTTGGCGGTGAGAGCACTAGATTGGGTGTATTTCTCACCATATATGACGGTAATGGCACTAGATTGGGTGTATTTCTCACCATATATGACGGTAATGGCACTAGATTGGGTGTGTTTCTCACCATATATGACGGTAATGGCACTAGATTGGGTGTATTTCTCGCGCTGTTGGATAAAAGTAAGGAAGTGAGGTATAATTTGAAAACAAGTAAACACTGAGAAAATATAGTCAATAACTGTGGGAACTTGTTCCTGTTTCTAGAATAAATGAACAATTAAGTAAAATGTTGATCGACTTGAAAAACAGCTTCCTAATTGTATTTCGAACACGTGTTATTTTAATGTAATAATTATCCCAAATCTAAATATGAGTTACGAGTTAAGAAAAAGGATGTAATGAGGATGTATCATTAAGTGATGATATGTATCATTATGTGATGAAGATGTATCATTATGTGATGAGGATGTATCATGTACATGTGAGGATGTATCATTAAGTGATGATGTATCATTATGTGATGAGGATGTATCATTAAGTGATGAGGATGTATCATTATGTGATGAGGATGTATCATTAAGTGATGAGGATGTATCATTAAGTGATGAGGATATATCATTATGTGATGAGGATGTATCATTAAGTAATGAGGATGTATCATTAAGTGATGAGGATGTATCGTTAAGTGATGAGGAGAGAGGAAGTTTGATCATCCTGGGGTCAAGTGCCAAACAGCTCAGACAGACTAATAACCAGGCCCATGAAGTTAGTAAAGGTCAACATTGGTGTCGTACCACAGTTTGAAAACTTACAGTTAGTAAGGTCAACATTGGTGTCGTACCACAGTTTGAAGACTTGCAGTTAGTAAGGTCAAACTGGTGTCGTACCAGTTTGAAAACTTACAGTTAGTAAGGTCAACTGGTGTCGTACCACAGTTTGAAAACTTACAGTTAGTAAGGCCAACATTGGTGTTGTACCACAGTTTGAAAACTTACAGTTAGTAGGTCAACATTGGTGTCGTACCACAGTTTGAAAACTACAGTTAGTAAGGTCAACACTGGTGTCATACCACAGTTTGAAAACTTACAGTTAGTAAGGTCCACATTGGTGTCATACCACAGTTTGAAAACTTACAGTTAGTAAGGTCAACACTGGTGTCGTACCACAGTTTGAAAACTTACAAGTTGATACAAACCGTTTTATTTTGACACCACAATTTCAGAAAGTTGAGAACCATGTGGTTGGGTTTGTTTTGAATTGCGCAGCGCGATTCAGGGAGCTGTCTGCGCTAGCCGTCCCTAATTTAGCAGTGTAAGACTAGAGGAAAGGCAGCTAGTCATCACCACCCACCGCCAACTCTTGAGCTACTTTATTACCGACGAATAGCGGGTTGATCGTCACATCATAGCCCCCCACGGCTGAAAGGGCAAGCCTGTTTGATGTGACGGGGTTCGAACCTCGCTGGTCCTTAAATTACAGAGTCGAGTGCCTTAACCACCTGGCCATGCCGGGCAAGAGCCATGTAAGTATATTTAGTAGAACCTGATTATGGGTTTCTATTGTAAACTGGTTGCTCGTTCTTAATGGAAACTGACTGTTAATACATTTCAAACAAGAGATGCTCTCTACAAAATGGAGAGAGACCAAGACGAAAAAAATGTGTATTACCGACTGAATTCTCTTCCTAAAATACGGGATTCGATTCCACACTGTGGACACGGCAGTGTGGCTTTGTTTTAGAAAAGCAAAAAAAGGATGACACGTGCTTCTCGGTAGAGTATGTAATGTAGGTGAGTGTTCGCTGCGCGTATGGAATAACCACGTGGTTAGAGCGCTCGACTCGTAATCTGAGGGTCGTGGGTTCGAATCCCGTCGACCAAGTATGCTCGCCCTTTCAGCCGTGGGAGCGTTATAATATTATGGTCTATTCGTTGTTAAAGAGTAGCCCAAGAGTTGTCGGTGGGTGGTGATGACTAGCTGCCTTCTCCCTATTCTTACACTGCTAAATTAGGGACAGCTAGCGCAGTTAGCCCTGTGTAGTTTAGCGCGAAATTCATAAACAAACAAACAATCCTTCTTCGCGTCAAATCAAGGGGACAATACGACTTCTGGACTCGTTCGTCGCGTTAAGTAACACCACCGTTATAATCAGGAGTTGACAAAGTTCATGCTCTCTCTTTGTTTTCACGGTGAAAGGACGCGAATCATGGAACCTCTGATCCGAAGCCCGACACGCTAACCACCGTGCCGAACCTGATTCTTCTCGACACGGATAGCCTACTTTCAACGCATGTTAATGGCGTCACGAGAGAACACGAACTTTCTTCGCCAACTTCCTGGTTATGATATTTGATTGTTGCTCTTAGACCATGGGTGCGTTATAAGTATCGATCAAATCTCACTGGACAGGAGTAGCCCCTGACTTGGAGATTTGATGGTGGTGGCCCATCGTAGCTAAATTAAGAACAGTTAGCGCAGACAGCCATCACGTATCTTTGGCGAAATTCAGCAAATCAGAATATTTTCCGTGATATGAGGCAATTCCTTAAAACTTTGTGAGAACGACGGCGGGGGGGGACTTGTTACAGAGTGATCTTCTATAGGTACTTATGCGTAGCTGTTTGTCACGCTGTCTCTTCGTGATTAAACGACGAAGAAGAGAGATTGTCCGTGTGATTTATCAACCTTCCTCATAATTACGTGAAATACATTGAAGTCCATGTCCTCTCCGTCCTGCTCGTGGAGGCTGAAAGAAAGATGATGATGTAATAGCAAAACCTGGTTCGCGAGTAAGGTAGCGTGGTATCAGGAGTACTGTGACGGGTACATCACGTGACTTTATTCTTGCTCACTCTTGTTGTAATTGTTACTTCTGTCAACTAGTGAAACTCGATTTATTTATGTAGATTGGCTTATTTTACAGTTTATAAGCTAAGTCTCTATAGGTGAAGACACGCGACAAGACGTAATGCTGTGGTCTTAGTGTGTTTCCAATTCAAGAACGTTTTATGTTAAACATCTTCCTTTAAACGCTTGATTGGAACTGAAAACATTCTGGTGTTATCTATTGAGAAGAAAAACTGCTGCTCTTTTGAGGTAAAGGATTAGTGAGGTTATCTCTCAGAAAGCCAGTCTTATCAGAATTTTTTTCAGACTATAGCTCAGAAAGCAAGTCCTGTTAAACGTTTTTCATGGTTATTTCTCAGGAAAACAGTTCTATCGAACAGTTTATCAGCAGAAGTGTTAAAAGTATTTGGTTGCACGTGATACAGCGTGTGAACAAGATGTAAAACATGGCGGATATTTTTTGACATCAGTTTCATTCGTCCCGTACTGGATCTCTTCCACCCATCAACAATCATTTATTTAGGAGCATCATTCTACACCCACCACCCACAGCTTTGTCGCCTACATTCCCATAGTAGAAGTTACAGCTCTGAACAATTTAGTGCGTTTAAATACTTTGTAAGTTACGTTTGTATGTTTGAATTTCGCGCAAAGTTACACGATAACTATCTCCGCTAGCCTTCTCTAATTTAGCAGTGTAAGACTAGAGGAAGGCAGCTAGTCATCACCACCCATCATCAACTCCTGGGCTACTCTTTTACCAACGAATAATGGGATTGACCGTAACATTATAACACCCCACGTCTAAAGGGGCGAAAATGTTTGGTGTGACGGGGATTCAGACCCGCGACCCTCAGATTACGAATCGAATGTCTTAAGCACCTGGCCATGCCAGGCCGTGTAAGTTATGTAGAATAGACTGACTATTATACAATTTTAATCAATCATGTTTGTATGATGAATTTAGAAGAGGTGAACTCGACAGATAGCCCGATGTATCTTTGTTATAAGAACAACACACACACATGATGAATTTAGAAAGAGGTGAACTCGGCAGATAGCCCGATGTGGCTTTGCTATTAGAACAACACACACACATGATGAATTTAGAAAGAAGTGAACTCGGCAGATAGCCCGATGTGGCTTTGTTATAAGAACAACACACACACATGATGAATTCAGAAAGAGATGAACTCGGCAGATAGCCGATGTGTCTTTGTTATAAGAACAACACACACACATGATGAATTCAGAAAGAGTGAACTCGGCAGATAGCCGATGTGGCTTTGCTATTAGAACAACACACACATGATGAATTTAGAAAGAAGTGAACTCGGCGGATAGCCGATGTGGCTTTGTTATAAGAACAACACACACACATGATGAATTCAGAAAGAAGTGAACTCGGCAGATAGCCCGATGTGGCTTTGTTATAAGAAGAACACACACACATGATGAATTCAAAAGAGGTGTTTCTTTTAAACCGAGACCAAAATTATAATTGATTTTGTTCAGTCATGTTACTCGCTAGTCTTTTTGTATAATAGCAAAAGATTTTATTGAGAGAAGTGGGCGGGGTGATTATGCTTTGATTATTTTGATACGTATTATTTTGCTTCTCGAATTACCAAGATAACAGACAGACATGTATCACGAAATTTTGGTACCTAACTGAAATAGTTGTATCCGCCGAACTTTCACTGAGTGCATGTCATCTGTAATTCTTATTATAAGAAATTGCAAGACATCTTTAATGGAACTATAATCGTGAAACAACGTTAATTTTGGGTACATAATCAAACGCTGTTGCTAGCCAAACTATTAAAGTAACAGTAAGGTTTTGATCAATTGAGTATTTTTTTAAATTGTGTTCTCTTTAAAAGGTTTTCTTTGTAACCATCTTAGAAACGATGTCACGAGAAAATAAAATAATGAATGTGATAAGCGCTACCTATTAGCATAATTTAAAACTATCTACGTCACGTTATTTACGAGGTGTGATCAAAAGTTCTGAGACGTCATTTTTAATTTCGAAGAATAATGTACATACATCAGTATTACATGCTGTCCCATACAAAGTAATCTCCCACAGCTGATACACACTTGTTCCAACGTTTCTTCTATTTTCAGAAGTTGGAAGCCTTCAACTGTTATGCGACTAAGTTCTGCTTCCACATTATTATGGAAGGTTGGAATGTCATCAAATCTATTTCCTTTCAACTTAATTTTGACTTTTAGTAAAAGAAAAAAAATCACACGGGGCAAAATTGGGAGAATACGGGGGGGGGTTAATGTCTCTTCTTTTTTTTTCTGCCAAAAATTCTTGAACAGACACAACAATTTTTGTGAAGGCGCGTTGTCATGATGAGGAAACCAGTGACCATGCTACCACAGCTCACTGTGGTTTCTTCTAACTTTCTCCCTCAATCAGATTAAGACCGCAAAGGCCTTGTTTACTGTCACCTTAGCGACCGTTTCATCAGTAGACTATGTTGACAGTCGCCCAGAACGTGGGTCATCTTTGACCAATTTCCGGCCATTTTGGAATTGTTTTATCCATTGATAAACGACATCCTTACTTAACCAGTCATCACCAAAGGCAGTTCTTAACATTTCGAGGATTTCTGTTCCTCCTTCACCATTTTCACACAAAATCGGTACAAACACGTTTGTTTTTCTAGTCTGCTCATTTTTATTACGACAGGGGCAATAGATACGTTTGTCTTTGAACAAGTTTTGCGCGACACGAGTACAAGGTCTGGAGAAATGGCTTGTTCGTGGGGTACATCAGTATTTGTACTTTGTACACGCCTCAGTGAAGCTCACGATTCTGTACTGGCGCCTGTAACGGAAGAAGTCTCAGAACTTTTTGATCAGACCTCGTATTCAGGTTCATTCATCCAGATCGAGGTCCGATGAAAGGTTTGTTTTCATATAGCAAAACCATATCGGGCTACTGATGTCTATGGAAGGTATTTAGTTTGTCTATTTCCAATATATGCCTTCCCTAATTTTGAGCTGGTAGACTAGAAGAAGGTGAACTAGTCAGGAACACCCACTGCAAACTACTGAACTATTCTGATTAAATATTTGGACGTGACGGTCACTTTGTAACACACCCACGGCACCAGAATGCGAAGCGCGATTTTGCAGAAACGAGGTGAGAACATTGGACTAACGTTAACCACTGGGCTATACGACTGGAACCCGACGAAGTCATTGTCGAGTGAAGAGACATTTTTCTGTCGTCGTTTGGTTTCAATCACACATTTTTCGTCGTTGTTAAATACTAGCTTCAGATTTTCTATTATTATTACATTACAACTTAAAGTTTCTCTGTCGTTGTTAAATTTCAACTGTTTAAAATGGACGACGTTTATTAAATATTTTTCTTTTCAGTCTCAAATATTATTTTTTTGTTATTTTTTAATTTTACGAGATGGCGCTGCAATCAGCCGCGTTTCATATTTCAACTATTTTAAAACGACGTATGTTAAATATTTTTCTTTTCTGTCTCAAATATTATTTTTGTTATATTTATTTCTTTATTTTCTTTTACGAGATGGCGCTCAATCAGATGCGTTTCGTCACAGAATCTCGCTTTATGGTGCGTTTTGCAGTTGTGTGTGTGTCACTTTGGGCTATCTGCTGCATTTGGGTAGATATAAACAGAAAGTAAATACAAATGTTTATCCAAAACATTTACTACAACAAACAAATGTTTGAGTATAAGTTTTGATAACTTTATGTGGTTACAGGATCGCCATATTTGAATCAAATAGTATTTAATAATAGCCACGATTTAAAGCACTTAATTGTTACACTGTATATATTGTTTACCTAAAATCTTGGTGTTCCATTTTCCCCTTCAACAGTATTTGTGATTTTGAGTTGTTACAGGCCGTTCTATGCTGTAATGTTCTAAGTTCATTTCTATATCTCAGAACTACACGAAAGGATATCCGTTTATAACTAGTCAGCACCATCTACCAACAGCTGGTTAACAACATCCACCGCCGATTATAGGGTGAATCTTGTTTGAACAAATGATAGAAATTGATTCCCACCCTTGCAAAGCATAAAAATATAATAGGCCTAGTGCTAATGTCATGTTTACAATGTATAATTAATTGATGATATACTAATAGATGGCAGCAATAAAGAGAGTATCCTTTCTTTGGCTTCTAGCTAATAATAGTTATCTGTCCACGACGTGGAATCAGACCCCGGGTTTTAGCGTTGAAAGTCGGTAAATGCATCGCTGACTCACTGGAATTTTCATTGTGAAGTTAACATTTTCGTTTTTTATTAGTGTTTCTAATGTTTCTAATTATATACATATTTAAATGTTATACTGCCACTAATAAAATAATTCAACTTTTCAGTTTAAATCTTGATAGTAAAAAATCTTCTCGTATCTTGTAACAGAATCTTTACTTCAATTCTAGCTCAATAAAAAAAACGTTGAACAATGAAAATGGAAAGTAACTTTCTCCCTGTTTGTTAATGGTGAAAAAAAACAATTAGATTTTTTTTTTATTTTAATTTTAAAACAGGCGGCACGGCAAGCGATGTTAAGGCGTGCGACTCGTAATCTGAGGATCGCGGGTTCGCATCCCCGTCGCGCCAAACATGCTCGCCCTTTCAGCCGTGGGGGCGTTATAATGTTACGGTCAATTTCACTATTCGTTGGTGAAAGACTAGCCCAAGAGTTGGCGGTGGGTTGTGATGACTAGCTGCCTTCCCTCTAGTCTTACACTGCTAAATTAGGGACAGCTAGCACATATAGCCCTCGAGTAACTTTGTGCGAGAATTAAAAAAAAAATAAAAAAGCGCCATCTAGTGTGAAATTTCTAAGTATGCCTTTCTAATGTTATTGAATACGGAACGCCTGGAGACGTTAATTTATACCAGGATGAAACACTTGTTTGATATTTTCTTTTTTTTGTCAGTGGTTATTATAAGAGTTATTTCCCACATTGAAATATTCCCAGACATTTTTTTGACGATTTTATAGATGTATCACTAAACAGTGACGATAAAGAGTCATTCTTGCGCCTCTTCAGTGAAAGCAGATCGCCTTACAACAGCTGTTGTTAGGATGTCACGTGGTCATGCACAAGATCGCCGCGAGGAGGAAGTTATTACTTTATAGATCACGTGGACATGTCTCGACTGTTTAAGGTCAACCAGGCAAAATAATGGCTGAAAGCTAGACTAGGCTGCGCAGCTGTCGTATCTGTTAATCAAGGGTTAATATGCGACAAGAAGCAGTGTATTATTTGGCTCAGATATTTTGTGACAGTTGCTTGGCTATAAAATGACTTATTTCATTGTCAGAAATAAACACCAGCTAGTATGTGCATACAGTTTATTACATGTGAATTTTTAAAACGTAGGGTTGCCACCTATACATTTATAACAAACTAAATTCACAGAACATAGCTTATAATTTCTAAGTACTGATTACAAAGATCTCTCACTGTCAGGTCTTGAATCTTAGGGTTCAACGTTCGCGTCGTATTGCCGTAAAACAGGCTCCGCACTAGGGGCTGCAGATGTGTTGTAAATGTATCAAATCTCTAACTATTCAGTTATAGCAACCAAGAGATGGGTGGTTTGTGCTATTAAATAGCTACTTTCCATCTATTCTACCAGTTTAAAATTAAGTTTAGTTTGTTTCGAACTTACCGCAAAGCTACTCGAGAGTTATCTGTGCTTGCCTCCCTAATTTGGGAGTGTAACACTAGAGGGAAGGCAGCCAATTAACACTACCCACAGCCAACTCTTGCGGTCTCTTTTACCAATGAATAGTGGGATTGATCTTCATCTTATAGCACCCAAGGCTTAAAAAACAGGGATGTTCACTGATGGGAATTCAGACCTGAGATTCACAGATTGTGAATCGAACACCCTAACCCTTATATTAGGAAAGGCTGTAACGCAGACAACTTATAAATAACTTTATTCGAAGTTTGGAAATAACCAAACCACCTACTGCCTGCGACAAAAACAGCTCTAGAACTGATAAACTGCAAATATTTACTAACAAATATTTCAGGTTTTGTTTTGTAGAGGGTGTGTGATTTCCTGAATGAATATTTGTAAGGAACTTCAAAATAAACATTAGGTTTGAAAATAAACATACACACAAATCTAGAATTGTTTATTTCATGTAGTTATTTTCCATGAATGGCGGGTTGCAAACAAATGAGAAAATTCTCCATTTGATAATGACGTACGTTTGTTTATTGTGTAGTTAATGATAGAAGTATTAAATAAAATGAAAGAACAGATAGCCCATTGTGTAGAGATATTAAAATTTAGTTTCCTTGGGGTGGCTTTATGTAGCCCTGCTTCGAAATTCTGAGAGTTCATTTTTTCAGACCAATTTAATTGTAAGTTATTCCTTTTATGTGAAAATACAAAACAAATAACAACGTTCTGATTTCCTTAGGTCATCATCAGGTCAAGAATTAGACTTGAAAATGTGACCCTTGCATGACCATGAGTTGTGGAGACGACAGTATTGGTAGGTGTAATATTCTAGGTGGCGTTGCAAATAGTTAATATATTATATACTACAATAAATATTTACAAATTCCCCTGCAACTCGAAATCAATAAGGGTCACATTTTCAAATCTAAATCTTTACCCGATGATGACCAGAAGAATCGGAATCTGTTACGTGTTCTGTACTTTTAAATAAAAGTTTTTAATATCAAATCAGCTGACTCAATTATAGATATATTTATTTTAAGTTGGTTCCTAGTCTTCGTGAAGTCATTGCTTTATATCTTATCAGCATCGTCGAGAGAGAACCGTAAGCAAAACCACTGGACGAAAACCGTTGCTTATTCCAGTCACTAAACTTGAAGATGGACAGGTCATCAGGACCGCCGAGTTTCACCCGAGTGGACGTTTATATGCAAGTGGAGCTAATTCCAAATCCTTACGAATATGTGCATATCCAAAACTGAACGAAGTGAGGTTGGTGATTTTCCATTATAATGATAATAAATTACTAATACGAAAATTGATGCAAACATTTTTGTTGACACCAGACGTCTCTACTTTACAGTTTTCGATCTGTATTCACGCGTGAATACAAAGTTGAAAAGGTGAACATTCTTGGTGGAACAGATATTCGAACCGTGGGATTGCAGAGTCAGCGCTCTAACCATATGGCCATGCACAAATTTTGTTGTTGTTGTATCAAAACTTGCATAGAATATTTTTTTTAAAAAATTATTTTAATAGAACAAAAAATGTGTGCATGGCCATATGGTTAGAACAACAGACAAGCATCCCAGTTCAATCCGAATATAAGAATATTCACAGATTTTGAATGCGTTAAAAATGTGATGGTCATTCCCAGTGTTCGTAGGTAAAAGTGGTCAAAAGTCAGCAGTGGGTGGTGGTGACAAGCTGTTTTCCCCTAGTCTTTCTCTACTAAATTAGGGACAGCGAGAACATAGCTCTCTTGTGGCTTTGCGGGAAGTGAAAACAAACCAAAAAAAATGTGTGAAGATCAAAAAATAAATAATTACCAGTTAAACTGGTCCCTCAAACTGACACAACAAAGGTAATTCCTTCTAATGAATTTCCAGATTTCTTTTTTGAAAGCGTGTTTTGTTTTCTCATATAAAGTGCAGTTTTGTCTTGAAGTCTGCTTTCCACTATTGGAGCCCAGTTTCTCTCATGGAGTTCCATTGTACTTTATCCGTTGAATATCAGTTTTCACTCTTGTTTCCTAACTTGAAGCTTTACGTTTCTCTCTCTTAAAGCTCTGTTTTCTGTCAACAGTGAAAAGTGCGAGACCCATAAACCAACTATCTTAATAGAGAAAATGAAACATCACAAGGGTTCTATCTACTGTCTAGCATGGAATGGAACCGGAGATCTTTTAGCAACAGGCTCCAATGATAAGACAATCAAGTTGATGAGATTTAACCCTAGAAGCTGTAATATTGAAGGTATGGTACTATATTTTGCTGTATTATTGAAGGTAAGATACTAGGCTTTGCTGTAATATTGATGTTAGGATACTAGGTTTTGCTGTAATATTGATGTTAGGATACAAGGTTTTGCTGTAATATTGAAAGTATGGTAGTAGGCTTTGCTCTAATATTAATGTTAGGATACTAGGTTTTGCTGTAATATTGAAGGTATGGTACTATATTTTGCTGTATATTGAAGGTAAGATACTAGGCTTTGCTGTAATATTGAAGGTAAGATACTAGGTTTTGCTGTAATATTGAAGGTAAGGTACTATATTTTGCTGTAATATTGAAAGTATGGTAGTAGGCTTTGCTCTAATATTAATGTTAGGATACTAGGTTTTGCTGTAATATTGAAGGTAAGGTACTATATTTTGCTGTAATATTGAAAGTATGGTAGTAGGCTTTGCTCTAATATTAATGTTAGGATACTAGGTTTTGCTGTAATATTGAAGGTATGGTACTATATTTTGCTGTAATATTGAAGGTAAGATACTAGGCTTTGCTGTAATATTGAAGGTAAGATACTAGGTTTTGCTGTAATATTGAAGGTAAGGTACTATATTTTGCTGTAATATTGAAAGTATGGTAGTAGGCTTTGCTCTAATATTAGTGTTAGGATACTAGGTTTTGCTGTAGTATTGAAGGTAAGGTACTATATTTTGCTGTAATATTGAAAGTATGGTAGTAGGCTTTGCTCTAATATGTATTATGTTAGGATACTAGGTTTTGCTGTAATATTGAAGGTATGGTACTATATTTTGCTGTAATATTGAAGGTAAGATACTAGGCTTTGCTGTAATATTGAAGGTAAGATACTAGGTTTTGCTGTAATATTGAAGGTAAGGTGCTAGGTTTTGCTGTAATATTGAAGATATGGTACTATATTTTGCTGTAATATTGAAGGTAAGATACTAGATTTTGCTGTAATATTATAGGTATGGTACTAGGCTTTGCTGCAATATTGAAGGTATGGTACTAAGATTTACTCAGTATAGTTGATACGTTAATTATTTCTACTACAATTGTATTGTGTTTCGTCAGAGTGCGCTACTGTAGATTCCTGTGTGTCTTCGTTGGTTACCTTAACAACAGTATTAACGTTTCATCACATTTTGTTGTTTGTTTATGTCCTGAAGTCCTGTTATCAGAGAATCTAACATATTTTATTACATTATTTGTAGCAGCAAAATTAGTGTATGTGTGTTTCCTTTTAGCAAAGCCACACTGGGCTATCTGCTGAAACCACCGACTAGAAATTAGTGTGTTACCATGGGATCTATACAGTAGTAACAATAGTGTGTATTTACCATGGGATCCATACAGTAGTAACAATAGTGTGTTACCATGGGATCTATACAGTAGTAACAATAGTGTATTTACCATGGGATCTATACAGTAGTAACAATAGCGTGTTACCATGGGATCTACACAGTAGTAACAATAGCGTGTTACCATGGGATCTATAGAGTAGTAACAATAGCTTGTTACCATGGGATCTATACAGTAGTAACAATAGCGTGTTACCATGGGATCTGTACATTAGTTACAATAGCGTGTTACCATGGAATCTCTACATTAGTTACAATAGTGTGTTACCATTGGAATCTCTACATTAGTTACAATAGTGTTATTACCATGGAATCTCTGCAGTTACAGCAGTAATCTGCAATAGTATACTACCATGGGAATTCTACATTAATACACAATGAGATTTTATTTACCATGGGATGTGTACAGAAGCAGCAATAGTATATTACCACATGATTATATGACATAAAGTACAGGTTTTCAATATAATTATTCTTGCAACAGTTCTAATGTTCTGGTAACTGGATTTTCTACATATGACCTTCTGTAGAGAATGTTAACTAATATGTTTGTTATGTATTACCATGAAGGTCCATAGATTTCACTGATTAACTCGTTAAGGCATGGTTTTGTTTCCATTAAAAGGAGGTTAACTAATATCCTTTAGCAGGTTATTCATAATTGTTAACTGATATCCTTTAGCAGGTTATTCATAATTGTTAACTGATTTCCTTTAGCAGGTTATTCATAATTGTTAACTAATTTCCTTTAGCAGGTTATTCATAATTGTTAACTAATTTCCTTTAGCAGGTTATTCATAATTGTTAACTGATATCCTTTAGCAGGTTATTCATAATTGTTAACTGATATCCTTTAGCAGGTTATTCATTATTGGTAACTAGTTTCCTTTAGCAGGTTATTCATAATTGTTAACTAATATCCTTTAGCAGGTTATTCATAATTGTTAATTGTCAACTGATTTCCTTTAGCAGGTTATTCATAATTGTTAACTGATTTCCTTTAGCAGGTTATTCATAATTGTTAACTGATTTCCTTTAGCAGGTTATTCATAATTGTTAACTAATTTCCTTTAGCAGGTTATTCATAATTGTTAACTAATTTCCTTTAGCAGGTTATTCATAATTGTTAACTGATATCCTTTAGCAGGTTATTCATAATTGTTAACTGATTTCCTTTGCAGGTTATTCATAATTGTTAACTAGTTTTCCTTTAGCAGGTTATTCATAATTGTTAACTGATTTCCTTTAGCAGGTTATTCATAATTGTTAACTAATATCCTTTAGCAGGTTATTCATAATTGGTAACTGATTTCCTTTAGCAGGTTATTCATAATTGTTAACTAATATCCTTTAGCAGGTTATTCATAATTGGTAACTAGTTTCCTTTAGCAGGTTATTCATAATTGTTAACTAATTTCCTTCAGCAGGTTATTCATAATTGTTTTTAGCTGGTAAGTAATGTAGTGATTTTACTTGGAAGTTGTTTTTTTTCAAAACCGTTCTAGTGTACTTATAATAAGATTTGTTTACGTTGTTATTTATCTTCAAACTTGCCCCCACCCAGTGGCTCAGCGGTATGTCTGCGGACTTACAACGCTAAAAACCGGGTTTCGATACCCGTGGTGGGTAGAGCACAGATAGCCATTGTGTAGCTTTGTGCTTAATTCAAAACAACAACAGCAATCGTCAAACTTATGACCGGTCACAAAATGTTACAGTGATTACTGGATAAGCTACTAAACAAAACTATCTGAATTTTAGTAACTGATCCGGTTTTATAGAGTGTTATTATGAGACTTGTGAAACCTAGTTCATTCTAAGCAGGGGCGTAGATCCTGGGGGGATGGGGATATACATCCCCTCCTTCATTTTAGGTGGGGGTATGGTGCATACAATCATCCCTCCTACAGTTTGGTCTGTTGAATTGTTTTATTACATCACAGGCCTACAAATTGTGTGTTTGTTCTTGTGATTCTCGTGTTCTTACCAATCAAATTACATAATTAGGCTAGATGTAGGCTTTTAGTAGCCGAAATGTAAATCTTTAATATAGGCGTAGCTTCTAAACTTTTCTAAGCGATAGTTCGTAAGTATCAGTCAGTAGGTCTAAGTATACATGCAAGTATCGTGGTAACAAGATTACTCTGTGACTGCATGTTTACAGCTTTCAGGTTCACGTAATCAGAGATTACCAATTTGCAAATTGAACAGTTCACATAGGTTGTTGTAAAAATCATCCCCCATCGGGTGTAAAAAATCTACACCCCTTTCTAAGCACTTTGATGAATTAATGTGATATTTACTGATGCTTAACATTCCTTTACTAGGGTAAAGTGAAAACTGTTGTGTCATACCTGTACACTAATTGGTTTCTTTACTTACAGGTGGCGCTATGGAGCTCACCATGCACATGGGAACTGTTCGAGACCTGTGTTTCATGGAAGACTTAAGTAACCAGTCCAGTTTACTTATCAGTGGCGGATCCATCGATAATAAAATCTTTATAACTGACTGCGAGACAGGAGTAGCCTTTCAGACTTTAACTGGACATTCTGGTGTGTTTCTAAGATACGAATAAACATTTCCTAAAACAAGCAGGGCAGTATTCGTTCTCAGAGCAAATTTTAAATCAGTTCGATAGGTGACGCTACTTTCACTTTCTTTTTTAGGTAGTTGTATTGTCGCATGAGGTAGCACTCCACTGGGACAGTGGTAATTCTCCAGTTTAATACCGTTAAAATTATCGGCTCGATTCCCTTTTGTGCACACATACAGCTTGAGTTTTTACATATGCTTAAAAAAGACAGGCTTGGATGTAACAGAGGACGTGGTTATATCAAACTCTTTACAACAGAATGCACAATATTTTTCGTAAGTAATCCTCCAGCAGTGTTGGGCCCGGCATGGCCAAGCGTGTTAAGGCGTGCGACTCGTAATCTGAGGGTCGCGGGTTCGAATCCCCATCGCGCCAAACATGCTCGCCCTTTCAGCCGTGGGGACGTTATAATGTTACGGTCAATCCCACTATTCGTTGGTAAAAGAGTAGCCCAAGAGTTGGGAGTGGGTGGTGATGACTAGCTGCCTTCCCTCTAGTCTTACACTGCTAAATTAGGGACGGCTAGCACAGATAGCCCTCGAGTAGCTTTGTGCAAAATTAAAAACAAAACAAAAAACCAGCAGTGTTACCTACTCTTCTAAGGTCATGCAAAATATTTTAGGTAATATAACAATGAAGTGTTGTTTATTTCATTCAGTGAAGGCAGTTTTTTATTATAGTTGTTGTCTACTATGATTAGGAGTAATTTTACGGATTTAAAACGTTAAAATTTGTGGTTCGATCTCGATAGATCGCAGACAACCTATTTGTACCTTTGTGTAAAAACACAACAAACAAATTTGGTTTTTCATTTATCAAGTCCATTATTATACTATTCTGTTGTTAGTCGCGTAGTTACTATAGCGTTCACATTTGAGACATGCGATTGAAAGTACCTCAAACATGGTTTCAAATTATATCAGAAAGTGTTTGCCCAGTTATCTTTACGCTGTCTGAATAATTTTCGTTACCTTTCGTGAAAAAACAACAATAACAAATAACGTCTGAGCATTATCTTATACTTTACCTTAGTCTAAAATATATTATAAAACTAGGCTTAATTTTTTTTATCTCGGTCAAGAAAAGACCAAAAATGTGTTATAAAATATATTGAATAGGCCTACATTTTGTACGGTTAACCAAAAAAAGGTTAAATATGTGTTACAAAACCAATAGTAGATAGGCCTACATATTCTAGGGTTAATCAAAGAGTTAAATATGCGTTATAAAGCTGATATCAGATAGGCTTACGCTTTGTAATATTAATCAATAAAAGGTCAAAAATGTGTTATAAAACGTATTGGACAGGCTTACATTTTATAGGGTTAACCAAAAAAAAGGTTAAATATGTGTTATAAAACCAATAGTAGATAGGCCTACGTATTCTAGGGTTAATCAAAAGAGTTAAGTATGCGTTATAAAGCTGATATCAGATAGGCTTACGCTTTGTAATATTAATCAATAAAAGGTCAAAAATGTGTTATAAAACGTATTGGACAGGCTTACATTTTATAGGGTTAACCAAAAAAAAGGTTAAATATGTGTTATAAAGCTAATAGTAGATAGGCCTACATCTGCAGAGGTACCAAGAAAGGATATATATGTTATAAAGTTATTATTAAACAGGCCTACATTAATAAGAAAAAAGTTTGAACTGTAGGGCTTCTCTAAAGGATTAAAACATAATAACTCACTTCTATAATTCGTATTTTTCGGAAAATGTTTTCTCCAGGCGAGTTAAGTTTAGTATGAACTAAATTAAGCCTAACTCTTGTTTTTATTTTTATATTGTTTGTTGTTGTTGTTTTTACATTTGCCATCAGTAAATTTATCAATTTATAAATCCATCATGGCTCGGCATCGCCAGGTAGTTAGGGCACTCGACTCGTGATCTGAGGATTGCAGGTTCGAACCCTGTCAAACCAAACGTGCTCGCCCTTTTAGTTGTAAGGGTGTTATAAGTTTAGTTAATCCCACTACTCGTTGGTAAAAGAGTTTCCGAAGAGTTGGCGGTGGGTGGTGATGACTAGCTGCCTTCCTTCTAGACATATTCTGCTAAAATGGGACGACTAGCGCAGATAGCCTTCATAATAGCTTTGGGCGAAAATCAAAACAAACAAAATCCATCATTGTCTTTGTTTTCTATGTGTGTGTGTAAGAGGTAGCTTGTCGACTACTTTGATTATGAAAGCACTTTTTTTAACCTTTAACCTCTCCCTAGGCACAGTTCTTTCTCTTTATACCTGGGGTGGTGCTACGTTTGTTAGCGGATCTCGACAGGACGATTCGTTCTGGGACCTTCGCTCAAGAGGCTGTGTGAACGTCATATCCGCCCCAAGAGCTTCAGGTTTTGGACCAGGTGAGGACATTTTATATGTCGTTATAGTGACCTGTAATGCTTCGCGAAATGAAAGCACTTCTGTGATTTCTGAGGGTTATTTACAATATTGTGTTTCAATATTTTGTAGTTATAGTCGATATATGTTATTTATTTCATTTTTCAGCATAAAATTATGATAAAGTTTAATCCTAATCTCGTGGTGTTCAACCCTTTTACTACCGATATTCCTGTCAAGAAAAATTAGCCGCATGGGACATGTCCTGGCAGTTAGGGCGATCGACTCGCAATTTGCGTGTCGCGGTTTCAAAGTTATCAGACTAACAACCAGGCCCGTGAAGTTAGTAAGGTCAACATTGGTGTCGTACCACAGTTTGAAAACTTACAAGTGATACAAACCGTTTTCTTTCGACGCCACAATTTCAGAAAGTTGAGAACCATGTGGTTTGGTTTGAATTTCGCGCAAAGCGATTCTAGGGCTATCTGCGCTAGCCGTCCCTAATTTAGCAGTGTAAGACTAGAGGGAAGGCAGCTAGTCATCACCACCTATCGCCAAATCTTGTGCTACTCGTTTACCAACGAACAGTGGGATTGACCGTCACATTATAAAGCTCTCACGGCTGAAAAGGTGAGCATGTTTGGTGCGACGGGGATGCGAAGCCGCGACCCTCAGATTACGAGTCGCACGCCTTAACCCACCTGGCCATGCCTGGCCAGTTTTTCTTGTTACGGGCTAGGTGTGGCTTCGTGTCTAACGTGCATGGTTGTGTTTGTTTTGTTTTGTTTTGTTTTTTGGAATTTCGCACAAAGCTACTCGAGGGCTATCTGTACTGGCTAGCCGTCCCTAATTTAGCAGTGTAAGACTAGGGGGGAGGCAGCTAGTCATCACCACCCACCGCCAACTCTTGGGCTACTCTTTTACCAACGAATAGTGGGATTGACCGTCACATTATACACCCCCACGGCTGGGAGGGCGAGCATGTTTTAGCGCGACGCGGGCGCGAACCGCGACCCTCAGATTACAGAGTCGCACGCCTTACGCGCTAGGCCATGCCGGGCACTAACAACAAATGAACCAGATCTTTTGTAGTCTTAGCGAAGATGTTGTTCTTTTTAATTCAACATAAAGCTACACAATGGGCTATCTGTGCTCTGCCCATCACGGGTATCGAAACCTGTTTTTTAGCGTTTTAAGTCCGCAGACACACTGGTGAGCCACTAGGGGCTTTGCGAAGATCCTAAACAAGTTGCAACGCTTAAAGTTAAAGAGAAAAGTGGACGGATTTGTCCACTTTTTTCTAACAGTGTAAAGTGAGATTAATGAACAGCAGTGTAGTTTAGTTGTTTGTTTTACTTGTATGGTATGTTATCAGATACCATATTCATGAACCTACTAACAACTTGACACACAAATACTGTGTAAAAAAATCTGTTTAAAGATACGACGGGATCCCATGGCCTCGCCCGGCATGTCGAGGTGATTAGGACTACCTGTCTTCCCTCTTGTCTTACACTGCTAAATTAGGGACAGCTAACGCAGAGAACCTTTCTGTAGCTTTGCGCGAATTTGAAACCAAACCAAACAAATCCATGTGGCTTTATAAGTAATTCTACGGTTAGAGTTAATATGCTAGTCATTAGCGTTTCGACTCGAAGACCAGTTTCGTGATGAAATCTACGAATTGTAAAACAAAACTGTAAAATGTAATACATTTCGTAAGTTACTTTTCAAATTGATTCTTGTGTAATTGAAACAGATACGACACGCGAAAAAACATTTGCTGTATTTTTTAATATTTTCTCATGCACAGTTTTTGAAACTGCTTGTGATACATATTTGTCTCAACGGGTATTGTTGTTGTTTGGTTACATGTGTTCTAGTAAGCAGCATTGTTGTTGTTTGGTTACATGTGTTCTAGTAAGCAGCATCGTTGTTGTTTGGTTACATGTGTTCTAGTAAGCAGCATCGTTGTTGTTTGGTTACATGTGTTCTAGTAGGCAGCATTGTTGTTGTTTGGTTACATGTGTTCTAGTAAGCAGCATCGTTGTTGTTTGGTTACATGTGTTCTAGTAGGCAGCATTGTTGTTGTTTGGTTACAAGTGTTCTCGTAGGCAGCATTGTTGTTGTTTGGTTACAAGTGTTACCGTAGGCAGTTTTGTTGTTGTTTGGTTACATGTGTTCTAGTAAGCAGCATTGTTGTTGTTTGGTTACATGTGTTCTAGTAGGCATCATTGTTGTTGTTTGGTTACATGTGTTCTAGTAAGCAGCATTGTTGTTGTTGTTTTGTGTTCTAGTTACATGTGTTTCTAGTAAGGCAGCATTGTTGTTGTTTGGTTACAAGTGTTCTCAGTAGGGCAGCATTGTTGTTGTTTGGTTACAAGTTGTTCTCGTGGGCAGCATTGTTGTTGTTTTGGTTCAGTGTTCTCGTAGGCAGCATTGTTGCTGTTTGGTTACAAGTGTTCTCGTAGGCAGCATTGTTGTTGTTTGGTTACAAGTGTTCTCGTAGGCAGCATTGTTGTTGTTTGGTTACAAGTGTTCTCGTAGGCAGCATTGTTGTTGTTTGGTTACATGTGTTCTAGTAAGCAGCATTGTTGTTGTTTGGTTACATGTGTTCTAGTAAGCAGCATTGTTGTTGTTTGGTTACATGTGTTCTAGTAGGCAGCATCGTTGTTGTTTGGTTACATGTGTTCTAGTAGGCAGCATTGTTGTTGTTTGGTTACATGTGTTCCCGTAAGCAGCATCGTTGTTGTTTGGTTACATGTGTTCTAGTAAGCAGCATTGTTGTTGTTTGGTTACATGTGTTCTAGTAAGCAGCATTGTTGTTGTTTGGTTACATGTGTTCTAGTAAGCAGCATTGTTGTTGTTTGGTTACATGTGTTCTCGTAAGCAGCATCGTTGTTGTTTGGTTACATGTGTTCTAGTAAAGCAGCATCGTTGTTGTTTGGTTTTACATGTGTTCTAGTAAGCAGCATTGTTGTTGTTTGGTTACATGTGTTCTCGTAAGCAGCATCGTTGTTGTTTGGTTACATGTGTTCTCGTAAGCAGCATCGTTGTTGTTTGGTTACATGTGTTCTAGTAAGCAGCATTGTTGTTGTTTGGTTACATGTGTTCTAGTAAGCAGCATTGTTGTTGTTTGGTTACATGTGTTCTCGTAAGCAGCATCGTTGTTTGTTTGGTTTACATGTGTTCTAGTATGCAGCATCGTTGTTGTTTGGTTACATGTGTTCTCGTATGCAGCATCGTTGTTGTTTGGTTACATGTGTTTCTAGTAGGCAGCATTGTTGTTGTTTGGTTACATGTGTTCTCGTAAGCAGCATCGTTGTTGTTTGGTTACATGTGTTCTAGTAGGCAGCATTGTTGTTGTTTGTTTGGTTACATGTGTTCTAGTAAGCAGCATCGTTGTTGTTTGGTTACATGTGTTCTAGTAAGCAGCATCGTTGTTGTTTGGTTACATGTGTTCTCGTAAGCAGCATTGTTGTTGTTTGGTTACAAGTGTTCTAGAAGGCAGCATCGTTGTTGTTGGGTTACAAGTGTTCTAGTAAGCAGCATTGTTGTTGTTTGGTTACATGTGTTCTAGTAAGCAGCATTGTTGTTGTTTGGTTACATGTGTTCTCGTAAGCAGCATCGTTGTTGTTTGGTTACATGTGTTCTAGTAAGCAGCATCGTTGTTGTTTGGTTACATGTGTTCTAGTAGGCAGCATTGTTGTTGTTTGGTTACATGTGTTCTCGTAAGCAGCATCGTTGTTGTTTGGTTACATGTGTTCTAGTAAGCAGCATTGTTGTTGTTTGGTTACATGTGTTCTAGTAAGCAGCATTGTTGTTGTTTGGTTACATGTGTTCTCGTAAGCAGCATCGTTGTTGTTTGGTTACATGTGTTCTAGTAAGCAGCATCGTTGTTGTTTGGTTACATGTGTTTCTAGTAAGCAGCATCGTTGTTGTTTGGTTACATGTGTTCTCGTAAGCAGCATTGTTGTTGTTTGGTTACATGTGTTCTAGAGGCAGCATTGTTGTTGTTTGGTTACATGTGTTCTAGTAAAACAGCATCGTTGTTGTTTGGTTACATGTGTTCTAGTAAGCAGCATTGTTGTTGTTTGGTTACATGTGTTCTCGTAAGCAGCATCGTTGTTGTTTGGTTACATGTGTTCTAGTAAGCAGCATCGTTGTTGTTTTGTTACATGTGTTCTAGTAGGCAGCATTGTTGTTGTTTGATTACATGTGTTTCAATAAGCAGCATCGTTGTTGTTTGGTTACATGTGTTCTAGTAAGCAAGCATTGTTGTTGTTTGGTTACATGTGTTCTAGTAAGCAGCATTGTTGTTGTTTGGTTACATGTGTTCTAGTAAGCAGCATTGTTGTTGTTTGGTTACATGTATGTTCTCGTAAGCAGCATCGTTGTTGTTTGGTTACGTGTGTTCTAGTAAAGCAGCATCGTTGTTGTTTGGTTACATGTGTTCTCGTAATGCAGCATCGTTGTTGTTTGGTTACATGTGTTCTCGTATGCAGCATCGTTGTTGTTTGGTTACATGTGTTCTAGTAGGCAGCATTGTTGTTGTTTGGTTACATGTGTTCTCATAAGCAGCATCGTTGTTGTTTGGTTACATGTGTTCTAGTAGGCAGCATTGTTGTTGTTTGGTTACATGTGTTCTAGTAAGCAGCATCGTTGTTGTTTGGTTACATGTGTTCTCGTAAGCAGCATTGTTGTTGTTTGGTTACAAGTGTTCTAGTAGGCAGCATTGTTGTTGTTTGGTTACATGTGTTCTAGTAAGCAGCGTTGTTGTTGTTTGGTTACATGTGTTCTCGTAAGCAGCATCGTTGTTGTTTGGTTACATGTGTTCTAGTAAGCAGCATTGTTGTTGTTTGGTTACATGTGTTCTAGTAAGCAGCATCGTTGTTGTTTGGTTACATGTGTTCTCAGTATGCAGCTTGCATCGTTGTTGTTTGGTTACATGTGTTGTCTAATAGGCAGCATTGTTGTTGTTTGGTTACATGTGTTCTAGTAAGCAGCATCGTTGTTGTTTGGTTACATGTGTTCTCAGTATGCAGCATCGTTGTTGTTTGGTTACATGTGTTCTCGTAAGCAGCATCGTTGTTGTTTGGTTACATGTGTTCTAGTAAGCAGCATCGTTGTTGTTTTGTTTACATGTGTGTTCTAGTAGGCAGCATTGTTGTTGTTTGGTTACATGTGTTCTCGTAAGCAGCATCGTTGTTGTTTGGTTACATGTGTTCTCGTAAGCAGCATCATCGTTGTTGTTTGGTTACATGTGTTCTAGTAAGCAGCATTGTTGTTGTTTGGTTACATGTGTTCTAGTAAGCAGCATTGTTGTTGTTTGGTTACATGTGTTCTCGTAAGCAGCATCGTTGTTGTTTGGTTACATGTGTTCTAGTATGCAGCATCGTTGTTGTGTTTTGGTTACATGTGTTCTCGTATGCAGCATCGTTGTTGTTTGGTTACATGTGTTCTAGTAGGCAGCATTGTTGTTGTTTGGTTACATGTGTTCTCGTAAGCAGCATCGTTGTTGTTTGGTTACATGTGTTCTAGTAGGCAGCATTGTTGTTGTTTGGTTACATGTGTTCTAGTAAGCAGCATCGTTGTTGTTTGGTTACATGTGTTCTAGTAAGCAGCATCGTTGTTGTTTGGTTACATGTGTTCTCGTAAGCAGCATTGTTGTTGTTTGGTTACAAGTGTTCTAGAAGGCAGCATTGTTGTTGTTTGGTTACAAGTGTTCTAGTAAGCAGCATCGTTGTTGTTTGGTTACATGTGTTCTAGTAAGCAGCATTGTTGTTGTTTGGTTACATGTGTTCTCGTAAGCAGCATCGTTGTTGTTTGGTTACATGTGTTCTAGTAAGCAGCATCGTTGTTGTTTGGTTACATGTGTTCTAGTAACACAGCATTGTTGTTGTTTGGTTACATGTGTTCTCGTAAGCAGCATCGTTGTTGTTTGGTTACATGTGTTCTAGTAACCAGCATTGTTGTTGTTTGGTTTACATGTGTTCTAGTAAGCAGCATTGTTGTTGTTTGGTTACATGTGTTCTCGTAAGCAGCATCGTTGTTGTTTGGTTACATGTGTTCTAGTAAGCAGCATCGTTGTTGTTTGGTTACATGTGTTCTCAGTATGCAGCATCGTTGTTGTTTGGTTACATGTGTTCTCGTATGCAGCATCGTTGTTGTTTGGTTACATGTGTTTCTAGTAGGCAGCATTGTTGTTGTTTGGTTACATGTGTTCTCGTAAGCAGCATCGTTGTTGTTTTGGTTACATGTGTTCTAGTAGGCAGCATTGTTGTTGTTTGGTTACATGTGTTCTAGTAAGCAGCATCGTTGTTGTTTGGTTACATGTGTTCTAGTAAGCAGCATTGTTGTTGTTTGGTTACAAGTGTTCTAGTAGGCAGCATTGTTGTTGTTTGGTTACATGTGTTCTAGTAAGCAGCATTGTTGTTGTTTGGTTACATGTGTTCTAGTAAGCAGCATCGTTGTTGTTTGGTTACATGTGTTCTAGTAAGCAGCATTGTTGTTGTTTGGTTACATGTGTTCTAGTAAGCAGCATCGTTGTTGTTTGGTTACATGTGTGTTCTAGTAGGCAGCATTGTTGTTGTTTGGTTACATGTGTTCTAGTAAACAGCATCGTTGTTGTTTGGTTACATGTGTTCTAGTAAGCAGCATCGTTGTTGTTTGGTTACATGTGTTCTCGTATGCAGCATCATCGTTGTTTGTTTGGTTACATGTGTTGTCTAATAGGCAGCATTGTTGTTGTTTGGTTACATGTGTTCTAGTATGCAGCATCGTTGTTGTTTGGTTACATGTGTTCTCGTAAACAGCATCATCATTGTTGTTTGGTTACATGTGTTCTAGTAAAGCAGCATCGTTGTTGTTTGGTTACATGTGTTCTAGTAGGCAGCATTGTTGTTGTTTGGTTACATGTGTTCTCGTAAAGCCAACATCGTTGTTGTCTCGTTTAGCAGCATCGTTCTAGTAAGCAGCATTACATGTTGTTCTGGTTACATGTGTGTTCTAGCAGCATTGTTGTTGTTTGGTTACATGTGTTCTAGTAAAGCAGCATTGTTGTTGTTT